>NC_054487.1:16937563-17020063 GCF_017639515.1 Carcharodon carcharias
TGGATAGAGGGCCAGTGATAGGTGGAGATTGCCAAAAGATGTCACAGACAAAAGGACAAAGAGGTGTTGAAACCTTTTAAAAACTTGGGTTTCCCTAAGCTGCCCTACAATTGGGGAATGGGGTCATTTAGTCTGCAGGCAAGCAACTGGCTGATGGAATTTCCTGGAACCTTGTGCATCTTTTCAATTAAACAACCCAAACATTTCCCACCCCCTCTGATTGCTGCAACTCAGACCTCATTCAATATACATGAGAAGGATGAATCACAATGTACAACAGAGAACTGTTAACAGGCCTAAGCAGGGCAGCCAGGGTTCAAGTCACAGCAAGCAGTGCTACTCAGTTGTAATCTGATTACTTTCATCTCTGACCTTCAAAGGAGCTGTCCAAAAGAACATAATAACACAGCAGGTATATATTTTATGAGACAGAAAATAAGAATCCATGTTTAGATGTGATGTTTTGCAAACTGAATCGAGAAAAGTGTTTGACTTGTGGCCAAGTACATGAGCATTACTCTGTTGGACCTCTTTTAGAATGAGAGGTTGTATCAGCTAATTAACGGTGATGCTCACTATCCATGTGCCAGCTCGTTAGTGTGGTTCACAATTAAAAATCAGCTTCCTTTTACTCAGTTGGGAGATTGGCTGATAGTGGCAAGCAGGTGAGTTGGAGGATGGGGCTACATTCTGTCCCAAATAAATTGTTTGGCAGGCAGGAATGGAGCAGGTCAGAACCAAGCTAATGGGTTTGGGAGTGGTGATGGGAGGAAGGTGGCAGGGCGGGAGAAGCAGGACTGAAGGCTCAGAACCAGTCATTTCAATTGGAGGGAATGGAACTGGCTTGTGTCAGAATCAATAATAGAACCATATAAGTTTAAACCACTGAAATGATGGGGTTTAGCTCATGATGATTGTACCAAATATAAGTTTTAAGATGAGCTGATGGTGTCTGAGAGCCAAAGTTACAAGGGTTTTGATTTAATATTTGTCTCCAAAGAGGTTGCACATGACAAATAAGGAACTAAAATACTGTCCTTTTGGCACCATTATTTCTCGACTCAGTTACAGATGAACATACAAATTAGGAGCAGGAGTAGGCCACTCAGCTCCTCGAGCCTGCTCTGCCATTCAATAAGATCATGACTGATCTGATTGTGACCTCAACCCCACATTCCTGCCCACCTTGATAACCTTTCACCCCCTTGTTAATCAAGAATCCATCTCGCTCTGCCTTAAAAATATTCAAAGACTTTGTTTCCACCGGCTTTTGGGGAAGCCATTTACAAAGACTTACAATCTCCTGAGAGAAAAAATGTCACCTCATCTCTGTGTTAAATGGGTGACTCTTTATTTTTAAACAGTGACCTCCCTAGTTCTAGATTCTCCCACAAGAGGAAACATCCTCTCCATATCCACCCTGCCAAATCTCCCAAGGATCCTAAAGGTTTCAATTAAATCACCTCTTACTTTGCTAAATTCCGGTGGATACGAGCCTAACCTGTCCAGCCTTTTCTAATAAGACAACCCACCCATTTCTGGTATTAGTCTAGTAAACCTCCTGTGAACTGCTTCTAACGCAAATACATCTTTCTTTAAACAAGCAGACCAGTACTGTACACAATACTCGAGATATGGTCTCATCAATGACCTGTTCAACTGAAGCATAACCTTTCTCCTTTTGTAATTGATTCTCCTCACAATAAATGATTACATTCTATTAGCTTTCCTAATTGCCTGTTGTCCCTGCATATTAACCTTTTGTGATTCATGCACTAGGACACCCAGATCCCTCAATCTCAGAGCTCTGCAATCTCTCACCATTTAGATAATAAGCTTCTTTTTCATTCTTCCTGCCAAAATGAACAATTTCACATTTGCCCACATTATGCTCCATTTGCCAGATCTTTGCCCACTCACTTAACCTATCTGTGTCCCTTTGTAACCTCCTTACATTCTCTTCACAATTTCCTTTCCTATGTACCTTTGTGTTGTCAGCAAATTTTGCAACTATTCTTTCAGTTCCTTCATCCAAGTCATTGATATAAATTGTAAAAAGTTGAGGCCCCAGCACTGATCCCTGTGGCACACCACGCATCACATCCTGCCAACCAGAAAAAGACCCATTCATGCCAACTCTCTTCTTCCTGTTAGCTAGCCAATTTTCTATCCATGCCAATATGCTACCCCTACACCATGAGCTTTTATTTTCTGCAGTAGCCTTTCATGTGGCACTTTATGAAATGCCTTCTGGAAATCTAAGTACAGTATATCCACCAGTTAGCTCCCCTTTATCCACAGCACATGTTACTCCTTCAGAGAACTTCAATAAATTGATTAAACGTGATTTCCCTTTTACAAAACCATGTTGACTCTGCCTGATTGCCTTGAATTTTTCTAAGTGTCCTGCTATAACATCTTTAATAATAGCTTCTAACTTTTTCCCTATGAGAGATGTGATGCCTGTAGTTTCCTGTTTGCTGTCGTTCTCCCTTTTTGAATAAAGGAGTTATATTTGCTATTTTCCAATCTAATGGAACCTTCCCCAAATGCAGAGAATTTTGGAAAACTAAAACGAGTGTATCAGCTATCTCACTGGCCAAGTGTGGTCCCTTCCCAATCACATTAGCCAGCTAGCTGCATTTCACCAGCTGCTGCCCTGACGTTGGGTTATTGGCATTCCCAGTAAATCAGCTAGGGCAGTACTATAAAATCGGTGATTTAAAAATTGGGCTGTTGTGTCTTTTGGATGTGGTTTTCCCAGTTTGTGACCTGCCTGTACCGATGCAGATCAGGGTAGGTGGGGTGGGAGTGGCAGTGTAATTTTCATGTATCCAACCCAGCTTCATGCCTGTGGCATTGACCCGTGTGACTCTCTGCCCTCCAAGCTGCCAACGGGTCTGGCAGCCTGCTTTGCCAATCACATGGTACAGCCAAAACAAAAACAGAATTACCTGGAAAAACTCAGCAGGTCTGGCAGCATCGGCGGAGAAGAAAAGAGTTGACGTTTCAATTCCTCATGACCCTTCAACAGAACTGAGTGAATCCAGTCATACAGAAGGCGGGAGGCATACAGAGAATGGTGCAAAGCTGCCATGGCACTGATACAGGTGGTGTCACATGAGGTAACTTCATATGCAGAGACTCGCAGAATCATTCAGAAATGAAGGAGGCCATTTGACCCATCATGTCTGTGCTGAGTCTTTGAAAGTGCTATGCAATCCTTCCCACTTCCTTGCTTATACCCCAATAGCCCTACAACCACCTCCCTTTCATCTATTTATTCATGTTAGTGATCTATGAAATGACATTTCTTTCTGTCCTGTTTTAACTCAGGTGTCAAACCTATTTTTATTTTAAATGTCTTATTGTTCCGTCTACCTGCTATTATAGTGAAGTTTGAAATGCATTGCAGGTGCAACAACAGCTAAGAAAAGAATGTTTAAACATGACCCTTTTGGTCTCCATATTTAAAAAAAGGCATAATTGTGTTAGAAGAAGTATCGGGGGAGTTCATTCCTGGGATGATGATCTTATCTTATGAGGAAATGTTGAACAGGTTGGGCCTAGACCCATTAGAGTTTCAAAGAACGAGCGAGGTTCTTAATGAAACATATAATATCCTGAGAGGGATGTGATTGGATAGATATTGGGAAGATTTTTCCACTTGTGGGAGAGATTAGAACCAGATGATATGGTTCAAGACAGAGATGAGGCGACTCCCTTCTCTCAAAGGGCACTTGGAAGTGGAATTCTCTTCCCCAGGAAGCAGCAGGGTCTGGGTCATTGAATTTATTCAAGGTTGAATTAGACAGAGTTTTGATAGACAAGAGAGTCAAGGGTTACCGGGGAAAGTGGATTTGAGGTCATAACCAGATCAGCTATGACCTTATTGAATGAGAGAGCAGGCTCGAAGGGCTGAATGGCCTACTCCTGCTCCTAAGTCCTACTTTCCTAAGCTCATCACTTTCTGGTCTGAGATGTGGAACTAAGGTAGAAGTGATATCGAGCAAGTTTCATCTTCTAAGCGAATAACTATAAAATCTATAACCCTTTCAGGCAAAAGTTATTTTTGGAAACACAGAATTATGGCAGAGTCTTAAACGTAAAGTGGCAATAATTTCCCAAACCTCTAAAAATAAACCGTCATACCTTCAGCGACCATATCCCATTCACTAATTTATAAATTCATCACTGTGCCCCTTCATACTTTAGGGATTTTCTTGTTGTTGTGCAGAAAGGTAATTTTTGTCTGTGTTGAATTTTTAACTTGTATTTTCCGTTTCTAGAGACAGGGGGCAGAATTTGGCTGTCGGCGAGCAGGGGGCGGGGCCCGCTCGCTGACCCGTAAAATGACGCGGGATGTCAGCTGGAACCCCCAACGTCATCCCGGCCCATTTAAACTTTCAGGAAGGTGGGGGCGCAGCAGAATCAGCTGTGTGCCCGCCGACCTGCCAATGGCCAATTGAGGCCATTGACAGGATCATTGAAACAATTAAAGGATCTGCCCGTGCAACCTTAAGGCAAATAGAGAAAACATGAAACCTCATCCACCGGCGGGACGAGGTTTCATGTAGGGGTTTAAAAAGTTTAATAAAGTTTTACTGTAATTTATGAACATGTCCCATCTCATGTGACATTGTCACACAAGGGGGACATGTTAAGGATTTTTTATTTTCTATTTTTAATGTTTTTAAAAGTGTCAGCAATCTCCCTGAGACAGCACTTAGCCTCAGGGAGATGTGCGCTCCTTTGTGTACAAGCGTGGAAGACCGCACTCTCGCTTCTGGGGAATCCCCCTCCCCCACCCCGCACAGGGAGCGCATAGCGCTTCCCACCGGATGTCACGCTGGGTGGACCTTAATTGGCCCGCCCACCTAAAATGGCGGCGGGGCCCGCTTCTCTGGCGGGGATCGGCTCCCCACCCGCCGGAGATTGGGTCAGGCCCACTCACCCGAGAGGCAGAGCCCAGTGTTTAAGTAATTAACATCCTAAGCTCTGTTGCTTAGTGAAACTAAAGCTGAAACACACAATACATACATAATTTTATCTGTATGAGTGTAGCTCCAACACTCAAGAAGCTTGACACCATCCAGGATAAAGCAGCCCGCTTGATTGGCACCCCTTCCACAAAGATTCACTCCCACCACCACTGATGCCCAGTAGCAGCAGTGTGTACCATCTACAAGATGCACCGCAGGAACTCACCAGGCTTCCTTAGACAGCACTCTCCAAACCCATTACCACTACCATCTAGAAGGACAAGGGCAGCAAATAGATGGCAACACCACCACCTGGAAGTTCCCCTCCAAGTCACTCACCATCCTGACTTGGAAATATATCACCGTTCCTTCACTGTCACTGGGTCAAAATCCTGGAACTCCCTCCCTAACAGCACTGTGAGTGTACCTACACCATATGGACTGCAGCGGTTCAAGAAGGCAGCTCACCACCACCTTCTCAAGGGCAACTAGGGATGGGGAATAAATGCAGGCCTAGCCAGTGAAGCCCACGTTCCATAAATGAATTTTTAAAAAATTACTTCTAGTGATGTATACAGAGACAAATTCATATCTTTAAAGGTATACCACAACACCCTTCAATGCGTGAATCTGAGCTTGTGATGTTGCTAAATACAAGGGTTGAAAGGCAGGATGAGTGAGGGAGTAACCAGGAAGCTGGCACTACAAATGCCAAGGTGCCTCATTGTGAAGCAGCCTGTTGAACCCATTGTTTTTCCTCACAAGAGAAGAGAAGTCACTTGCGTGAGGTACAGGAGAATGAGCAGTACCTGGAACCAGTGTTTGGTAAGGGTTGACATTTCCAGGAGAGGCGAATAAGTAGCAGAAAAGAATGAACTAATAAAAAAAAAGAGTCTGATTTTGTAACACTGAAATTTCTCCAGATTGTGACCAACACATGTTATGCTTTGGTTATCTAATTTTGACATAATGCTAGTTATCTGCAGTGCATGAAATAGTCAGTAGGGAAGAACTCAATGATTGTTAATAGAGGGGGAAGCTATAATGATTTATGTCTCGGAGATCTGCAGAGATGACACAACAGTTTCTACATCTAAACAGGAATTTTATTTACAGTGCTTTTAAAATGTCTGCTTGGTCAAGTTTCTTGCTTCAGTTTAGTTTCTGTTTCTCTAACCATACCCACTGGCTTGACTAACAGCACAAAGAACAGTCCACAGAGTCACATTATGAAACACTGGACAACTGAATTCTAAAGAAGCTAATGAAAACCTGAAAAGAATCATTACAAACCAAATTCAAAGGTGTGTAGATGTGGGGAATACATATCAGGAATGTCCCAGAATAGTGTATTTTTGTGTTAGTGATATTGTTTCTAGTCTTAATAAAGGACAATGTGTTTATCCAATCACTTATGAGTGATTGGTGCTTTGATATCTTAGACAGCAAGTAAGCTCAAGGACTTATTTCATTATAGGAACATGACAAAAGGCATTGCAGAGAAAGCAGCAAATGTACTTATGAAAATCACAGATGTTTTCCAGCAACAAAATAGGCAAACAAGTCTTTATATCCATTCCATCACGGGATGTGGGTGTCGCTGGCTAGGTCAGTATTTATTGCCCATCCCTAATTGCCCTTAAGAAGGTGGCGATGGGCTGCCTTCTTGAACCGCTGCTGTCCATGTGGTGTAGGTACAACCACAGTGCTGTTAGGGAAGGATTTCCAGGATTTTGACCTAGCGACAGTGAAGGAATGGTGATATAATTCCAAGCCAGGATGGTGTGTGGCTTGAAGGGGTGATGGCGGTGTTCCCATACATTTGTTGCCCTTGTCCTTCTAGATGGTAGACGATGTGAGTTTGGAAGGTAGTCTCAAAGGAACCTTGGCAAGTTGTTGCAGTGCACCTTGTAAATGGTGCATCAGTGGTGGGGGGTGTGAATGTTTGTGGATGTGGTGCCAATCAAGTGGGCTGCTTTGTCCTAGATGGTGTCAAGCTTCTTGCATGTTGTGGGAGCTGCACTCATCCAGGCAAGTGGTGTGTATTCCATCACATTCCTGACTTGTGCCTTGTGGACAGGTTTTGGGGAATGAGGAGGTGAGTTACTCATTGCAGAATTCCCAGCCTTTGTCCTGCTTTTGTAGCCACAGTATTTATATGGTTGGTCTAGTTCAGTTTCTGGTCAATGATGACCACCAGGATATTGATAGTGGGGGATTCAATGATGGTAATACCCTGGAGAAATGATTAGATTGTCTCTTGGTGGAGATACCTGGCACTTGTGTGTTGTGAATGTTAGTAGGCCAGATGTGAATATTGTCAATATCTATGCTGTGTGTATGGTCTATGTGGGCCTCCCTCTTTATGGCTTCCATTGCTCAGTGGTAAAGCTCTTTGTCTCTGAGTCATAAGTTATTCACTCTGAATACTTGAACATATTACCCATGCTGACACTCTGATGTTTTGAAAGATGTGCTGCAAAGCTGGAATCCACTAGCCATGTCCATTTTTGGGTAACTGGTCAGTTGGTGATAGAGGATCATGTGACAAGCCCACCAACCCTAATTCATGCTTAAGAAACTACTTTTCTCCAGGCCATAAAACATAAGCAGAAGAGAAGCTGAAGAGGCAGGACACCTGAGTGGGCATGTCTCTCTCTCTCCCTCTCTCGCTCTCCATCCAGTCTGCAAGTTTGAGCCCTGTCTGCTGTTCGATCAACCACACGCTGGAGGCAGTGGTTTAAGCATCAACCCAGCAACTGCTGACTTCATAAGCACAGAAATAAATTGCCCATCAACATATTTAACTCATCTTGCTTCCCGATCCAGGGGGACCATTGAACTCAGTCTGAAGCCATCCAAGTCACCAATCTAGAAGACGAGCATACCATTAACTTTTTTTTGACTCTAAAATGAATGCTTAACCTATCCTCCCACATAATAATTTACTTGTGTGTGTGTGTGAACGTTGAGTGCATCTATGCGTGAAGCTTCATTTTTCTTAGATTGGGTTAAGCACAATTTATACCATTCCCTTCTTTACTTAAAACTTACAGGGGAAACCTGTCTGTGCGTGTCTTTCACAGTCACACCACATAAAGAGTTAAACACTCACTGAATTGGCAAGCATATTGTTTTTAAAAACCCTGTTGCAGTCAAATGAGGTGTTGGAAAAGAGAGGGAGCCTTTCCACCCCTTCTCACCATAATAAATTGAGGAGGGATTGAAGATGTAAGAGATGAGCTGGAGCGGCAATGTTGGTAAAAGAACATAGACATGTACAGAGAGGGTAGCTGTTGCCATGGAAAGGGTAAACAGCCAACATGGAGCTCAGAGGTTAACAAAGTAAGAGTGTGTTATCTTAATTATTTTTAATTCATTCATGGGATGTGGGTGTCACTCGCTAGGCCAGCATTTATTGCCGATCCCTAATTGCCCTTGAGAAGGTGGTGGTGAGCTGCCTTCTTGAACTGCTGCAGACCATGTGATGTAGGTACACCACAGTGCTGTTAGCGAGGGAGTTCCAGGATTTTGACCCAGCGACAGTGAAGGAACGGTGATATATTTCCAAGTTGGGATGGTGAGTGCTCCCATATGTCTATACCCTTGTCCTTCTAGATGGTAGCGGTTATGTTTCTGGAAGGTACTGTCTAAGGAGCCGTGGTGAATTCCTGCAGTGCATCTTGTAGATGGTACACACTGCTGCTACTGTGTGTTGGTGTTGGAGGGAGTGAATGTTTGTGGTTGGGGAGCCAATCAAGTGGGCTGCTTTGTCTTGGACAGTGTCAAGCTTCTTGAGTGTTGTTAGAGCTGCACTCATCCAGGCAAGTGGAGAATATTCCATCACACTCCTGACTTGTGCCTTGTAGATGGTGGACAGGCTTTGGGGAGTCAGGAGGTGAGTTACTTGCCCTTGCCTCTGACTACCCTTGTAGCTACTATGGCTAATCCATTTGAGTTCCTGGTCAATGGTATTCTCCAGGATGCTGATAGTGGAGGATTCAGTGATGGTCATGCTGTTGAATGTCAAGGGACCATGGTTAGATTCTCCCTTGTTGGAGATGGTCATTGCCTGGCACATGTGTGGTGTGAATGTTACTTGCCACTTGTCAGCCCAAGCCTGGATATTGTCCATGTCTTGCTGCATTTGGACATGGACTGCTTCAGTATCTGAGGAGTCACGAATGGTGCTGAACATTGTGCAATCATCAGCGAACATCCTCACTTCTGACCTTATGATAAAAGGAAGGTCATTGATGAAGCAGCTGAAGATGGTTAGGCCTAGGACACTATCCTGAGGAACTCCTGCAGTGATATCCTGGAACTGAGATGATTGACCCTCAACAACTACAACCATATGGTCGTTTGCTAGTACAGAAGTTGAATATTGCTGAAAAAAGAGATATGTCAAAACTTTTCGTCTTGCACTCATCAGGACGCTTTGCAAGAATACCAATATAAGGAGAAAACAATAATTTATACTGTATGTGAACAGAGTGCTGTTTGGTTGGCAAGTGGGCTCTGATTGGTAGAGGTGTTGCTGTGGAGAATGCACCAGTGATGCTGACTGACAGTAAACTGTCAAGCAGTATTTGAAATTTAAACCAGGAAACTTGACTCTGATTGGTTAAGGCATTGCCCTGGGGAATGAGTCAGTGAATGGCTGCCACTTATTTTGTTTAGCTGACACAGGTACAATGTGTGTACATGTTCTTTCTGCCTGCAAAGAACAGGGCTCCATGTATTAATATACGTAGCTTCCAGGACACACAAATGCACCACACTGTGAGCCCAACTGGCAATCTTAAGTAGATTGTCAGCGTAATTCTTAGCACACGGAGGATTATTTAGCAAGTGTTGTCCAATCGCGGAATCACACCTAATGTTGAACACCATGTTTTGAGTTTTGAAAGCACGGGCTGGTTGGGTACAGTCTGTATCTCACCCATTGCCAGCAGCGGCTAGGACATGCTGTTTGATACAATCTGCTAGCTTTTGGGACATAGGTTCTACATACCTAGCATCACACTGGCACTGAAATTCATATACCACATTACTCATTTGTGTGATAGACAGAACGTTTTTCTGGCTTGACAGCAGCATCCTGTTAGTGACGAATACCACTCGTGTTGCTACGGTATAGTAACAGCGTGAGACAGCTAGCTTCACCTGTTGCTCAAATTTTTGAGATATCTTGCCCTTCCAGGATAACCTGAGGTAGACTGGGCACTTGCCGAAAGTGACGGCCTTAGGCCCGTCCATGAGTTTGCCTGAAGTAATCTGACCAGAGTAGCCACTGTTCTGCAGGATGCCTTTGATGCAGCCTTTTTCAGCTTGTGTGGTGAGAAAATGTCTCAGGCCCTATTAACCAGATTACTGATAAGTGCCCTGATGAGTGCAAGGCAAAAAGCTGAGACACAGCAAAACCACAGCCATCTTCCTTTGTGCTCGGTGTGACTCCAACCAGCAGGGAGCTTTCCCCCGACTCCCATTGACTCCAGTTTTGTTAGGGCTCCTTGATGCCACACTCGGTCGGATGCTGCCTTGATGGCAAGGGCAGTCACTCTTACTTGTGTTTACAAAGCTCCTAATTGTGGGAAGAGACTAGAGAGATGGGTAGAGAAACTAAATTATTGCTCCCAGAGATTTTAATTCTTCATTTAACAAGTGGGGAAGGGAGCCAGTAAACAGGAAAGAAGCAACGATTATACTACCCCCTTTCTCAACCAGAATGCTAGACAGCCTACACAGAGAGAGGAGTTACTGGATCTGATTATGAGTAATGAAATAAATCAAGTCGGCTGAGTGTGGGTGTGCATACCGACTGCAATAAGATCTAACTGAGAAGGGTAAAAGTTATTACCAAAACACCAATCGGGTTTGGACAGATTTTAGACAGATGAGGAGGAAGTTGAGGTCAGCTGGAAGGAAAGGGAAATTGACAATCAGGACTGCAAAGCAACAATTGGAATAGATTTAACACAGATATTACAAATAAATACATTCTATTACAATAAACACTGGTAGTTTCAGAATGCCATGGGTAAATAAAGAAGTTAGAAAATCAATAAAAATTGAAGAAGAGGGCCTTATGAGAACTATAAAAATAAAACAGGAAAACTAAAAGGGATTACCAGGAAACAAGGAAAGGAGTTAAAAATGATAGGGAAAGTTTGGAGAAAGTCTGAGGAACAACAGGAACAGTTAGATCTTTTACAAATATATCTGTAAGAAGTGAATTGTTAAAACGAGGTGGGACTCTGAGAAGAGAGGATTGTCAATTTGATCAAAAAATGGAGGAGCTATTTAACAAATACTTTTATCAAAGTGAAGCACATTGGACAGGAGTTTAAATGCTGAATTGGTCAAGTGGGAGAGATGAATGATATTGAATTGAACTCATCAACTCTCATGTTGTCCTGGCTGGTCTTCCAGCCCACAATGAGCTTCCATAAACTTGAGTTTATCCAAAACTCTGCTGCCCACTCGCACCTATCCTGCTCACCTGATCACCCTCCGTGCTTATTGGCTCATGGTCTGTCAACACTTCTATTTCTTATCTGAAGTCCCTGTGCACATTCTTCCCCCACAACTCTGTAACCCTCACTAGCCATGCAATCTTCAAAGAACACCACGGTCCTCCAACGTTAGTCTCTTGCGTATCCGCCACTCCCTTCACCCTACCGTAAGCACTGGAATTGTCTCCGCAAACTTCACTGTCTTCCTCTCCACCTGCTATAGGATGTTCCTTAAAACATATCTCTAATAAAGAATTTGGTCAGCTGTACTACTATCTTCTGTTCAGCCTCAGTGACGAGCATTGTCTGAATACACACTTATGAAGTGCCTCATTGTATTCTAGCTGATCTACAAATACAGAGATAAAAACAAAAAACTGTGGATGCTGGAAATCCAAAACAAAAACAGAATTACCTGGAAAAACCCAGCAGGTCTGGCAGCATCGGCGGAGAAGAAAAGAGTTGACGTTTCGAGTCCTCATGACCCTTCAACAGAACTAGGTGAATCCAAGGAAGGGGTGAAAAACCTTGGATTCACTCAAGTTCTGTTGAAGGGTCATGAGGACTCGAAACATCAACTCTTTTCTTCTCCACCGATGCTGCCAGACCTGCTGAGTTTTTCCAGGTAATTCTGTTTTTGATCTACAAATACATGTTGTTGTTGATAAGGTAGAAAGATTTCCACTTGTGAAAGATTGGGAAGGGGTATAATAGAAACAAACTGTTTCCAGTCAATAAAAGATCTGAAACAAGGGGCTGTAGATACAGGTGTAGGAGGTTTCAAACAGCTGGAGCCCAGCCAATGTGTTTGTAAAGGCGTAGTGTAATTTCCTTGTTCTTTATGTTCTATGCTTCAGTTTTTAACAGCCCTTCTCAACTTGTCCTGCCCCCTTTAAAGATTTGTGTATATACCACAGGGGCAGGATGTTCCCCTCATCAGGCAGATGTGGCAAGCGGGCCCAAGAATGACCGCCACCCTCAAATGGGCTCTGACCACGAGTTCACGCTGGCCAGTTAACAGCCAGCCAGGGTGAAAGGCGCACTGAGAGCCTCAGCGCTGCCCGGGGTGAGGGGGCAGGACGAGCGCGAGCGCTGAAGTGTGCGCGTGCGCGGGGGAGAGCGCGCACACTGAAATCTCCCTGAAGGCACCGAGCTGCCTCAGGGGAGCTGAAGAAACTTAAATACAAAAATAAACTTTTTACACCTCATAGAAACATGTCCCCCACATGTGACTCAGTCACATCAAGGGGGGACTTGTAAAAAGGGACGTTAAAACATTTTGACTTTTTTTTTTAGGAACCATTGGAAACCTCATCCCGCCCGTGGATGAGGTTTCGTGAAAATGCAAAGGCCGCCTTGGCCTATTCGCCCGCTCGCCAACCTCCCGGGTTGAGTGGGCAGTGAAAAGTGCAACTTAATTAGTTGTTTAAGGAACTAATTGTCAGTGGGCGCATTGCCACCTCTCACGCGTGCCCGCTGACTGAACGATCGTGGGAGTGCGCGATGACATCGGGACGCTGGGCTGACATCATCACGCACTATTACACTCCTGTTCGGGGTGGGCTTGCGCCCACCCACTAGATCAAAAATTCTGCCCCATGTCTCTCTGCTCCTGCAGCCCCTTTAAATTCTGCCCATGAGTTGATATTGCCTTTTCTCATTCTTCCTACTAAAACGAATCAGCTCATACTCTCACCTTCTAATGTCGCTTGTCCTTTGTAGGCCCATCTTACTAGCCTACCCTCCTGGAATTGAATATTACCCTCCCCAATTTTCATTACTTTTCTAAGTTCATGTTGATCTGCAAACTTTGAAATTCTGTCCTGTTGAGCCAAGTCCAGGTCAAGCTTCTCTCTTCTCCAGTTCTCTGCCCAGAGGCAGGTCCGACACACAGAACCACAACAGGTAGAGTGAGGAGGCAGGTCCCAAATCCTCCCAGCCAGAACGGGGATTGAACCAGTCTGATCTACGCAGGCCACCTGGCCAACTTATCCCCCCCAAGGAATCCTCGCTGTTTGGCAACATAAACATTTACATGCACGTTGTAGCCTGGTAGAAGTTCCAATTTCTTTCCAGCACATGGCTGACCAGGAATCTCTTCCGTTCTTACCACCTGCCATTTGCGTGTGTTGGAAGGGTTTGCAAGTTGGTACTCAACCTGTTTGACCATCTGTCTTGGTCATCAAGTCCTGGAGTGGGACTTGAACCTGGAGTTTCTGACTCCGAGGCAGGGATACTACCCACTGCACCCTAAGGAGTTCTTGGTCATTAACCTCTACCAAATAGAACAGCGGCTCTAATGCTGATCTCTGGGAACACCTCTACACACTTCCACACAGTCTAAAAAAAAGCAACCATTCTCCCCGTGTGGAATCATCCCAGATTTGCACTAAGTACGGTAGTGGGCAGGTAAAACCACACTTCTCGCCGGATTGTCCCGAACCCACCGCATTAGTTATACATTCCTGGGAAACATGCCATTTCCATGGCGGGCAGGCTCTCATTCACCCGCCAGACCATCACCTCGCTGCTTCATCACGCTGGGCACCACATTTAAAACCCAGCCACAGTCACACATCTCAGCACTTCCAGCCCCCCACTACTGCAGGGAAGATGCCCACAAAAGACAAATAGACTGCAGCCACCAGGATCAGCGTCGCGTCACTGGAGCACCTTTTGGATACCATGGAGGCCTGCCAGGATGTCCTCTACCCCCCGCTCTGACCGCAGGATGGGCAGTGGCATGACCAACCAGGCTCGGGAGGAGGTGGCAGTGGTGATCAGTGCCAATGCTGCACAGAAGAGGTTGGCCATCCAATGCAGACAGAGGATGAATGATCTCATTCGTGTAGCCAGGGTAAGGCAACTATCCCATCACTCTAAACTCACACACTCAAGCCCATCACACATTCACTGGCATCTCACTCACTGTCAGCTCAAGGGATATCACCACTCGCTCTCTCACACACACCCTCACATCTCCATCCGCCCTCATCTCCTCTGGAGACTGCCTCCTCAGCCCTCACCATCTTGAGGCCACTTGAACACACACCAATACCCTCCTTCCTCAATACAGCTTTCATCTTGCAGCCTCTTCTCTTGCCTGAGGCCACTTCTCTCCCTTTGCCAAGCAAGCAGCCGTTGAAAAGCCACCCACATTGTAGTCATTATGGTTTTATTTACTGCACAATGTACTTTTAAGAATGATCCTTGTTAAGGAAGATCACATGATTTGTAGTAACCAGTAGGGGAGTTGTGCAGGTACCTCAGCAATCAGTGCAGAGATAGAGTTGGAGTTGAAAGCACACGTGTAGTTGCTGCTGAGCATATTGTAAATATGTTTCAAGTAAGAAACCTGTGCGGTATGTCATGTTCAGTACAATTGGTGACAAGGATAAATAGCTCCCTCACTACACCTCGCCTTGTCAATGTGAGTACATCAATTCTTAAGGAAAGAAAGAAAGGTACACTCACCAGTCATGTTACTTTTTGGCAGAATCAACCCTTATGACACGTCCATGGGAGACTGGAGCCAGTGTGTAGAGTGCCCTGGTTTTTATTTTGTGGCGAATTAAATAATAGAGGAGGAGAAACAGAAAGCTATTATTTTAAGTGTCTATGATTGCAAGACAAAAAACCTCATCTGCAGTCTCACGGCCCCGAACACGCTCGATTCTTAATCTTGTTATGAGCTGGTAGACCTCATGAAGACGCATTTTCAGCTGGAGCCATTATGCAGAGGTTTAAGTTTAACTCCAGAGTAAGGGCCCCGGGAGAGTCCATTGTAACTTATATAGCAAAGTTGAAGCAGTTGACTGAGCACTGTGACTCCAGAGACACACTCAGTGACATGTTGCGGAAACAATTAGTTTGTGGAGTTCACGACGACGCCATTCAGCGCTGTTTACTCACAGAAATCAACATCGATTTGAAGCGCGCCATGGAAATCACACTGGTCATGGAAATCACACTGGCCATGGAAATCACACTGGCCATGGAAATGCTGAGAGGGACTCGCAGGCTTTACAGATTGTGCAACATGGTGCCATTCTTCAGTTGGGGCAGGAACCTACCACCGGGCGCGGTGCAAAAACCAGAGACACAGCAGCGAAGTGGGAGACAGTCTCGATAAACGAAAAGGTCTAGTGGAAACATTTCAGCAGTGACTCTGAAATTAATCTGTTACAGATGTGGGGGTAACCACGTGCCAGAAACCTGCAGATTCAAGGAGGCAGAATGCCATTACTGCCAGAAGAAAGGATATGTAATAAAGTAATGCAGGGAGAAATCGAGACAGCCCATTAGACAGAGAGACCTAAATGATTGAAGTGAATAATATAACAGAACCTGAAGCTGCCAATACTGATATCTATTCCCTGTTAAAGCAGTACAAACTGAACCAATAACCACCACAATCCAAGTGAATGGGAAGCCACTACTCATGGAGGTAGATTCAGGAGACTCAACCACAGTGGTGGGAGAGCACGCATTTAATAACCTAAATGAAGGTGACCAGTCACTGAATCTGGAGCAAACCATGGCTCAGTTGAAGACACTGGAGAGTCCACACAGGTAAAGGGCATCGCCACAGTACTTGTGTCCTATAGGCAACAGACAGCCCAGCTTCCAGTGATCATAGTGACAAGTGAAGGACCCTAGTCTTCTGGGTCGAGACTGGTTACAAAAAACTAAGCTCAACCGGTCTGAAATATTTTGAGTGAGAACAGGGGAAGTTCCTGAGTTAATAAGTGAATGTCACCGTATATTTCGGAATGGGGTAGGAGGACTGAAGGTCCTTCACAGGATGCAAGGATCCCTCAGGTCAGAGTTAGTTCCACTGGAAAAAGGTGAAGAGGGACAAAATGAATTTAGTGCCACTCTGAGCAAACTGAAGAAACAGTTGGCAGAGAAGACTCAACAATGTTCAATGTTCCAGGAGGAAGCCTAAAGATACTAGAAGGAGACAGAAGAGCAGGAGAATCAGCTGAATGAAACAAAAGAGGCATAAGAAGGAAAAATCATGGAACTTTACAAGATGTCAGTGGGTAATGAAGCCATGGGTAGCTCAACTACAGAAATCAAATCAGAAAGGCCAATTGGCTACGTCTCCAGAGCCCTCTCTGCAGCTGAGAAGGATTATTCCCAACTAGAAAAGGAAGGTTTATCAGTAATATTTGGAGTGAAGAAATTCCACCAGTGTCTGCATGAGCAACATTTCACCCTAGTGTCGGATCAAATACCATCAGTGGGTTTATTCAGTGAGGATAAAGCCGTTCCACCAATAGCCTCAGCTGAATTTGACGCTGGGCTTTGTTTTTATCGGTGTATGAGTAACCTTTATGCACCATCCTGGCTTCCATATTGCAAATGCAGATGTACTCAGCTGTCTTCCATTACCAGATAGCATTGTACAAGCTGCAGTGCCACAAGAGGTTGTGCTTGTGTTGAATTTATTGGCCTCTTCACGTGTCTGTGTGAAGCAAATAATGAATTGGACAAACAGGGATCCAATTTTGTCAAAAGTCCAAGACCAGATATCGCAAGGATGGTCAAATGCACCAGTACCTGAAGAGATGGCACCATTCCATGCCTGTAAAACAGAGTTATATTGTCAAGATGAAATCTCGTGGGGATCAAGAGTCGCTGTCCCTTTGCAAGGAAGAGGACCACCCTTGACAGAGCTTCACAGTGCACATCCAGGCATATCGAAGATGAAAATGCTTGCACGAAGCTATGTCTGTTTGCCAGGCATAGACAGTGACATTGAAAGCACAGACAAGCACTGTCTCCAGTGTCAGCAACAACAGAAGTTGCCTGTTTCAGTTCCACTGCATCCATGGAAGTGGTCTGGTCCACCCTGGACCCTGGATTAGACTATATATAGAATATGTAGGTTCATTCTTGGGTACCATGTTTTTATTGATCGTAGATGTGCATTCTAAGTGGATGGATGTGTATGAAGTTAGATCACCGACATTGAGTGCAACTATTGAAAAGCTGTGCCAACGTTTTAGAATATGTGGCCTACCGGAAGTCATTGTTTTGGATAACAGTACAGTCTTTACCAGTACAGAATTTCAGAGATTCATGAGTTTAAATGGAATTAAACATATTAAAACAGCACTATATCATCCCTCATCAAATGGGTTGACTGAAAGAGCAGTGCAAATTTTCAAATCAGGAATGAAGAGATTATCTGAAGGTACTCTCGAAACTCGATTTTCTCACTTTCTTCTCAATTATCGTACAACTCCTCATTCAACACTGTCTAAATTATTAATGAAATGCCACCTATGTACAAGGTTAGACCTGGTGCTTCCAAACTTAGAGAGGAAGGTAGAGATGAACCAGAGCAGTCAGAAATTGAATCACGATATTCATAGCAAAGCTCAAAGATTTACTGTGGGAGAGACAGTTTTCATGCGGAATATTGGAAGTGGACCTTGTTGGGTTCCTGGTATAATTGTATCAGAAACTGGACCCTTGTCATTCCAAGTGGAAGACCAAATTGTTCGAAAATATGTGGATCCTCTAAGGAGTAGAGAGACATTCCAACAACCAGCTATTACACCTGTAATTGATGTCAAACCTTTAACCCCTGAGGTGCCAGATTGACCGAGAATAGACATACCTGATGCCTCTGTTGAATTACCTAACCCTGAGCTGCCGCTGTCTAAGGATATCCCTGATGCTGCAGTTCCTGATCATATTAATCTAGTGGGAGGATCTCAAGTGGTGGAGATATGCCACTCTAACCAAATTAGAAAACCACCTCAGAGACTTAATCTTTAATCACATGACCTGTGTATCTGTATTTGTTGTGCATTAAAATATTCTTTGTAAATAGGAAAAGTAAAAAAAACGGAAGGAGGAGGAAATGTAGTGATTGTAGGTATAACCTTTCCTACTGCTTTTAGGGGTCACATGATTGTACTGGCAAATCTAAGATCTAGATCTAAGGGAGGGTAATCTTAGGGGTGGAGCTTTCTAGTTGTGGACCTGGTCCAAGCATGTAGCTTCTAAAGGAACTCTGTAATAAAGTTATCTGTTTCAAATAGAAACCTATCTGGTACATCAAGTTCATTACAGTTAGACAGACTGGGCTTGTTTCCACTGGAGCTTAGAAGAGTGAGGGGTGACTTGGTTGAAGTGAACGGTACTGACAGGGTGGACGTGGAAAGAATGTTTCCTCTTGTGGGTGAGTCCAAAACTAGGAGGCACTGTTTCAAAATTAGGGGTCGCCCTGTTAGGACAGAGATGAGGACAAATGTTCTCTCTCAGAGAGTTGTGCGACTTTGGAACTCTGTCTCAGAAGGCATTGGAAGCTGGGTGACTGAATATTTTTAAGGCAGAGGCAGATAGATTCTTGTTTGGCAAGGGAATCAAAGGCTATTGGAGTTAGATGGGAAAGTGGAAACCGACACACAAACAGATCAGCCATGATCTTATTGAATGGCGGAGCAGACTTGAGGGGCCTACTCCTGTTCCTATTTCACATGCTTGTATTTCGTATGTAAAACAATTCCACCATGAACTTTAGGCTAAATGGTCTGTAATTGTGGAGTTTATACCACTCCCTCTTTTTTTTGAATAAGGTGTTCCAGTTGCAATCCTTCAGTTGCATCCATAGCTATGGAGGGTTAGAATATTGTGGTCAGAGCCTCTATGATTTTTCTCCTTTACTTCCTATCAGCAACCTCAGATAAATACCATCCAGACTGGCCAACAGTGACATCCAACATCAGATTGGATGGTGGCAGTGGGCTGTTGAAGAAACATGGGAACAGAATGGTTTCCTGTGATGTGAACTATGCACTGCTGTGGTAGGTCATGGACTCTCAGGGCAGAATGGTCTGCTTCTGTATCATCACTTCTAAACAACAGTGGCTGTGCTTCAAAGAATAGTTAAGCGTCTATGGAACAGGTCAGGGAGTCCTAGAGTTGTGAAAGGCTCCACACAAAAAGGCAAATCCTTTCCTTCCTGTTGTAAAAATTGTACTCTGGGTGTCCAAATACCTTTGAAACTCCTGAACTTGGTACTCAAGCTGCAGGGTGTCTGGACCAAAACTAGACGGATGTCATGAATATGTCAGACCCCTAACATGGAGGAGGAGGTCTCCCAGCTGGCATTGGCCTTGTAAGGGACGGAGAGTGTTGTGTATTTTATGTATTTGACTTGCCTCAGAGCACTGCAGAGGTAACACTACTTCTAAGAGTGCAGGAACTTTACTTACAAGGGCCGGGATCTTCTGAGCGGTAGTGATGATCGCTGCACTGTTCCTGCACTCGAACTTCCACCCAACTGGATGCTGCTGCGCATTTCCTCACATCACGGCTTTCATGGAGATTCACAGCACAGCGTCCGACAGGGAACACCATCGGAGCAGAGTAGAGTCAGAGCAAGACACAACACAGCCCCCTTTTCTACAGCACCAGCTGCCATATGGTAAGTTCCAAAGGTCCAGCCTTTGAATGTTAGTGAATGGGTGAGTGGACGGGGGGGGCCTGGTCGCTGGGCTGGTCGGATCGGGTTGGGAGGAGTAGTCAGATCGGTGGGGGGGGTGTTGTAAGGTTTAGACAAGTCTGGTCGGGGAGTGGTCGGGTGGTTGGGAGGGGTAGTCAGGCCAGGTTAGGGGTTAGTTGGGTGGTGGAGGTGCAGTCAGGTGGTTGGGGATGTAGTCAGGTGGTCAGAAGAGACGTCAGGTCAGTGGGGTAGTGGGGTCAGGGGTACCTGGGTCAGTGGGGTAGTCGGGTCAGGGGTACCTGGGTCAGTGGGTTAGTGGGGTCAGGGATACCTGGGTCAGTGGGGTAGTCGGGTCAGGGGTAACTGGGTCAGTGGGGTAGTCGGGTCAGGGGTACCTGGGTCAGTGGGGTAGTCGGGTCAGGGATACCCGGGTCAGTGGGGGTAGTGGGGTCAGGGGTATCTGGGTTAGTGGGGTAGTGGGGTCAGGGGTATCTGGGTCAGTGGGGTAGTGGGGTCAGGGGTACCTGGGTCAGTGGGGTAGTCGGGTCAGGGGTAACTGGGTCAGTGGGGTAGTCGGGTCAGGGGTACCTGGGTCAGTGGGGTAGTCGGGTCAGGGATACCCGGGTCAGTGGGGGTAGTGGGGTCAGGGGTATCTGGGTTAGTGGGGTAGTGGGGTCAGGGGTATCTGGGTCAGTGGGGTAGTCGGGTCAGCGGTACCTGGGTCAGTGGGGTAGTGGGGTCAGGGGTACCTGGGTCAGTGGGGTAGTGGGGTCGGGGTACCTGGGTCAGTGGGGTAGTGGGGTCAGGGGTATCTGGGTCAGTGGGGTAGTTGGGTCAGTGCTTAGTTGGGTTGGGGAGGGGGTAGTCGGGTGGTTGGAAGGTAATCGGGTGATTGGGAGGGGTGGTCAGGGAGGTAGTTGGAGTGGGGGTTGCTGGATGGTTGAGGGGTGATTTGGGGGTTAGGTGTGAAGAAATGCGCAGCAGCATCCAGTCGGGTGGAAGTTCGAGTGCAGTAGCAATACAATGATCATCGCTGCTGCTCAGAAGATCCCGGCCCTTGTGAATAAAGTTCCTGCACTCTTAGAAATAGTGTTACCTAGCTGTTAGGCCAGGTCTTTTCTGCCTAGCATTTCCTGATAAGTATTTCAGTAAGTCCCATGGAACTGTTTGAAGTCTCTGACTCGGAGTCAGAGACATTCACAGACAGTCCCAGGGAGCAGGGGAATTTCCCATCAGGAGTTGAAACTTCCCGGGTAATTCCCAATGTAGGTCGGCACGTCAGAACATTTCGGGGTCACAACTGCATCTTCAGTCGTACGCATAATCTCTGACAATCTGGAGGCCGGAAGATTCTGCCCAGAGTTTTATACAATGCTTTAAAATATCTACACTATGCTTCTAGCAGCCTCCAGCTTTTCCTGTGGTGGTTCATTACTTATCTCTGAGTCCACACCCAGGCTCAAACAATCAAACACAGTGAGCATCAATAGTGCACAGACTCACACAATCAAACACAGAACAATTGAACACTACAGAGAGAAGCTCTGTTTCTCCACAAGACACATCTGAAACTTCAGGAAATGATGAACACATGTGTATTTTGGATGTTGCATTGGTGTTCTAACCTGGGGCTGCCAACTCTGGCATGATATATTCCTGGAGAATTCATCATACACATTTCCCACCTGCAAACCTCCTATCTGCCCAAACAACCTTTTTCCCCTTCTTTAAATTGATTATATCCAACGAGGGTGTTCAACAACAATGATAAAAATGCCCACTTCATTTGTAGCCCAATGATTTTTTTTCTTCCCTCCTGGTTTGTTTTCCACAGTGTCCAGATTACCTTTTGATTCCTAGAGACTCCAGGACAATTCTAATCCCACCGCCATTACAACCTGACCCCAGCAGAACCTCCGAGATATGTCAGGCCTGTAAACGTTCTCCCCTGGACGTTGCAAAGCGGACTGAAATCGAGAGGGGAGGAAGAGAACAAATGAAATTGTAACATCGGAATGATGCTGTCCTGAGGTCAAAATCCCTGCAGCCTGAAACAAGCTGCCACGATGACGATCCCAATGCATTCCCCCTGTTGCAGAGTCAACTGCTTCCCAAAAGATTTTCCCTGCACCTGGTATTGGAATTAAAAATAAATGGGACATCTGATTTAGACGACACCAGGGGTCGGGAATGAATTCTGGTGCAGCTATTACTGTGTAATAATATTTTGGCTGCAGCTGATTTTGAATTATAAGAAACCTCTGTGTAACACCCCCGGGCTGTCCCTTAATGAATAAATGTTCTTTGTGTGTACTGCGTTGTCTCACTCTGCAATTCAGCATGATGCTATTAATTAAAATCCATTACTCTTTCTCATTCCCAAATGAACTGGGAGTGACCTCTAGCCTCACTGGAAGGCTTCACACTGAGCAAACAAGAGCTCCAGAAGTTACAGTTCGAGATTAACGCCGACTTAAAGCAACACATTCCACCACAAAATATTTGGGTCACCAGACCTTGTAACCCATGAAAAATATGGAACTGTCTGAGGATTTCCAGTTTCTTTTTTTGAATAATCAGCTTCTGCTCTGTGAATACATAATGCTGAGGCCAAGGGGATTTCAGCTTTTCGAATGAATTGCTTGAACTTCCTTAGAGATTTTGTCAGCTCTCCACTGAAGCATTCTGGATAAATATTTCCACCCATGAACTACATCTTCTCCACCTTCAATGAGCAGCAGGGAAATTGTGGAGGGAATGGTACACCAAGGTCACAGGTGAACGCTTTTGAGTGTCTCCCTCTAGGGGCTGCCTACACAGCTGTCAAAGTTGCTTTTACTGTACCACTGTCCCTTAAAGTTGATCATGATTATTCATGCTGACTCGGAGTTATTAACCATGGAGGCAACAGGGATGGAATTACTCCTATCAATGATTTTAGCAAGTCTTTGTGAGTGCAAAGTGATACAGTCTGCTCCCCTTCTCTATTGGAGGTGAGTTTCTGCAGGAGCGGGATGACCATCTGTGTGATGTTCAGATTCACTCTGTTGTTCTGACGTTGGGAATTATACAGAACTGGCAGCACAGAAGCAGGTTTTTTGACTCAAGCGTTTACATTCCACACAAACCTCCTCTGCCCATCTCCACCAGTAAGACCCATTACTTCTGTCTCCCTCATGAGTTTCATTTCAATTTTAACTACATCTATGCTATTCTCTTCAACTACTCCCTGTAGTAGCATGTCTCACATTCTAATCAATTTCTAGATAAATACTCTTCTCCTGAATTCTCTATTGGAGTTATCAGTGACTATCTCCATGACATGTGGAAACATTGGAGAGAGTGCAGGAGAGGTTTACAAGAATGGTTTCAGGGATGCGAACCTTCAGCTCTGAGGATAGATTGGAGAGGTTGGGACTGTTCTCCTTGAAGGGGAGAAGGCAAAGAGGAGATTTGATAGAGATGTTCACAGTCATGAGGAGGCTGGACAGAGTAGATACGGAGAAGCTGCTCCCACTCGTAAAAGGATCAAGAACGAGAGGGCAGAGATTTAAAGTGATTTGCAAAAGAAACAAATGGAACATGAGGCAAAAGCTTTATCACACAACGAATGGTTAGGGTTTGGAATGCAGTGCCTGGAAGTGTGGTGGAGGCAGGTTCAGTCGAGGCATTCAAGAGGACATTAGGTGATTATTTGAATGGAAACAATGTGCGGAGTATGGGGAAAAGGCAGGGCATCGGCACTGAGTCATAATGCTCATTTGGAGAGCTGGTGCAGACACAATGGGCTGAATGGCCTCCTTCTGTGTCATTAAAATTCTGTGATTGCCACTGGTTGTCCAAGGCCAGGTCCAGGCATCAGACCCTTTCAATATGCAAATGGTATGTAGGACCCTGATTTCTAATTTAAGATTGATCTGACCCACAGTCCAACCAGTTCCACTGAGCTGCAGAGCTCCTAGAAGTTAATTCCATCACCAAGGTGCTGTAAGTGGCTGCTGGCCTAATTTTGTCCCCACCCCTTACACCCTTAGCCTCCACTCTACTCACTCCACGGCCCCCTCATTATACATGCGGCTGTCAGCCCATATTCACGTGGGCCAAGGAAAGAGGAAAAAAATACTTATCTCACAACTTGTGGAAATTCCAAAGCATTTTACAGCCAATGATGTGTTGCCACTGTAATGCAGGAAACATGACAGCCCTTTTGCATAGAGCAAGTTCCCATAAGGATAACTATGACAATGACGAGTTAATCTGTTTTTTTGTGATGTTGGTTGGGAGATAAACCTTTGCTAAGACGCTGAGGAGAATTCCCCTGCTCTTCTCCAAAATGGTGCCCTGGGACCTTTGACACCCAGCGGAGAGGGTAGATGGGACCTTGTTTTAATGTCTGATCTGAAAGGACGACACTTCCGATAGTGTAGTACTCCCTACTCTACTGCACTGGAGTGTCCGCTTGGGTTGGTGTGCCCAAGTCTCTGAAAATGGGAGTTGAAGCTACAATCTTCTGACTCAGATGCAAGAGTACTCCCAACTGAGTCACACATGTGACAAAATACTGGGAAGCTGCTTGTGCCAGCAGCTCATTCACCCGATTCCAATGAGATCCGGGCTTCACCATGGCCTCTTCACCATGAGCATGAGTAACCAGTTGACACTCTCTGCCCATTTAAAACCTGGCTGCTTGTATTCCTTACATCGGTAGTTACCACCAAAGAGACCCTCATTGACCTTGTACCCCACATAGCCCTAGACTGAGTCATGAGTGAGACACAGCTTACCAAACATAAATCAAAAAGGTTTATGACCCTTGTTCTGCTATTAATACACTCTGCCATCAGACCTTTAGGCCACTATTAGCACCTTCTTTAGTCTTTAACACTATCATTAACGCCCCTTTTGTCTTGTGTCCATGACATCTTTGTCAAAGCTCCCCTACCTACCTACCTCCCACCTACCCCTGACCTTATATTTTGCTCCACCTCTTCCACAGTATAAAACCCATGACATTTCTACCTCTCTTTAGCTCTGAAGAAGAGTCATACAGACTTGAAACATTAAGTGTGTTTCTCTGTCCACAGATGCTATCAAGCCTGCTGAATTTCTCCAGCATGTTCTGTTTTCATTTCAGATTTCCAGAATTCTTCAGTATTTTGCTTTTATAAACCAAAGAGAAATATCCTGCAGACTCATTGCAAAAATTCATGGCCCTGCCTCTACTTAACACAAAGAAAATTGACAATCCAATCTACCTTGTGAAGATGTACAGAATGCAAAGGATGCTTCCTGGTTGGGGTAACCATTGGAAGCTCTGCATCTGATAGAATTTAATACTTACATCGACTGTTACCTGCTGGCAGAGTAGTGCTAATGTCTTTGCACTTAACAGGCACTGGCATATGAATCTATCTTTAGTTGTACAGGAATTAATGCCTTCAGCATAACTAGGGCAAAATATTGCTGCAAATCTGAAATAGTAAAAGAAAGTGCTGGAAATACTCAGCAGGTCAGGCAGCATCTGTGCAGAGAGGAACATCTCAAATCGATGTCCTACCGCTCGTGCCTTCATCATGCCTGACAGAGGCTGGATGAATCAGCTAACAGCACTTCATCTCAACCCTGAATCCAAAGAACAATTCATCGTGGACACATTCGCTTCATTTTTGTTACAGTAACCAGCAGAAAAACTGCCTGGTCTAATAGTAAATAGGTAATGCTGTGCTCAACTCAGAGAGTAACTTAATCAAATAAGTTTTCTTTATTTGAAGAAAATGACATTTCTGAAATAAACTGAAGTATTTAAACTGACCCAAATTCCAATTCAGTTGAAGTTAACACAGTATTTGTGAGAGTTTAGTAGGGGGGGATTCTGGTTCAATCGACACAGACAGCATGTTTATAAAGTGCTCTTTATAGTGAGAGGCCAAAGGGTAATCACAGGTGGGCCATTCACTCCAGCTTCAGACACTCACTCAGAAAGAGCTCAAATTCAGCATTGAATTGTTGTTCAAAAGATTCTAGGGATTCACCTCCACTACTGTTCCTGGCTGCCTACTTTACATGCTGCTCACTCGAGTGTGAGCGAGAACCTCTTGACATTAATTCTAAATTTACCTCTAATTAGCTTGGATCAATGACCCCTTGTCCATCTCTTCCTGTTCAATTTAAAGTGAGATTTGGGTTTACTCTTTTAATTTCTTATGTGGCAGAATTTTCCCGTTGGTGAGCGGGGGCAGGGCCCTGTCGCTGACAGGTAAACATGACGCACGGTCATGCCAGGTGTGTGTCCCGACATCACCGCGCATCATTTCGATTGTCAGTTTGGCGGGTACGCCGCCAACTCGGCTACGCACTTACTGAACTGCCAAAGGCCTATTAAGTCCATTAAGAGAGTAATTAAAGTTGTTAAGAATGCTGCTCGTCCAACCTTAAGGTGGGCGGGGGGGGCAGGTGAAGAGCCCAGGCGGCCTTTGCATTTTTCATGAAACCTCATCCACGGGCGGGATGAGGCTTCATGAAGGGTTTATTAATTAAATAAAAATGTTTGAAAATATTAATGGACATGTCCCAGCTCATGTGACTTGCTGTGTGCGGTGGTGGTAGAATTGGTTGAAACAGGGCTGCGATCTGAACACTTCTACCTTTGGCGAAAGGCACATGTAATAGCATTATTAAAGCCCAGAAAAGATCCCTCAGATCCTAAGAGTTTTCGGCCAATTTCACTGCTTTGCCACACCAATAAGCTGTTTGAACGTCTGATACTCAATAGGATAGCACCAACTGTAGGTGAGAAGATCATTCCAGAGCAAGCAGGTTCCCACCGCAACAAATCAACAACAAGCCAACTGCTCAACCTTACACAACATATCGAAGATGGTTTTGAGCAAGGGATGGTAACAGGTGCTGTTTGTGTAGACCTGTCAGCAGCATACAATACAGTGAACCATAGACGTCTCCTCTGCAAGACCCTAGAGATGACAAAAGATATTCACTTAACAGAGCTGTTAGAAAGCATGTTTCAGAATCGCCGGTTCTATGTTGAACTAGGTGGGAAGCACAGCAGGTGGTGTATTCAGAAGAATGGTCTTCCTCAGGGAAGTGTGCTTGCACCGCTGCTGTACAACATCTACATGAATGACCAACCTATAGACGGTGTCACACGCCGTTTTATATATGCTGATGACTTATGTGTCGCTGCCCAAAGCACTGATTTTAACACTGTGGAGAAAACGCTTTCTGAGGCCTTGGAGGGACTAACATCCTACTGTGAAGAAAACCACCTTCGCAAAAACCCATCAAAGACACAAGTTTGTGCATTCTACCTCAGAAACCGTGAAGCCAAACACCAGCTTAAAGTAACCTGGTGTGGAGCAGCACTGACACATTGCGAGCACCCTATCTACTTAGGAGTCACCCTTGACAGATGCCTCACCTTCAAGAACCACATCAAAAAGACAAAGGCAAAAGTGAGCACATGAAACAACATCATGAATAAGTTCACTAACACAAAATGGGGAGCAAGCTGGAAAACATTGTAAACCAGTGCACTTGCTCTTTGCTATTCCACTGCCGAATAGCATGGGAAAGATCTACTCATGCTAAGAAGATGGATACCATTCTGAATGCAAGCTGCCGACTTATCACAGGTTGTTTAAAACCAACAAACACCAACAGTCTGTATATCCTGGCGGGTATCGCTCCCCCTGATATAAGAAGAACGGTAGCCAGCAAGAAAGAGCGACTCTGTCAAACATCAGATGAGAGGCAGCCTCTACATAGTCACACACCTACACCCAGCCGCCTAATGTCAAGGAAGAGCTTCATGAACAGTGTTGTTCCATTACAATCAACCCCGCATCTGAAACCCGCATCACCTTGTGGAAAGACCGGCTTGCCAGTCTCGAACCACCCCCAGTGATGGAAATTCTACCGGATGAAAGCCTTCCCTCAGGAGCTAATTGCAACTGGGCAACCTGGAAGTGCCTTAACAGACTTAGGACTGGTGTAGGTCATTCAAAGGTGTCACTAAGCAAATGGGGATATATAACCAGCCCGACAACTTGTGAATGTGGAACTGAGCCACAGACTATGCAACATCTCCTGCAATGCCTATCGCTAGAGGAACCCTGCACTGTTGCAGGTCTTGTCAAATTCAACAACAAGGCGCAAAAATATATCCAGTTCTGGCTGGGCCATGTGTAGACAGTCCGTGGGCATGATAAGATAAGAAAGAAGCTCAGGTGACAGTTTCACATGAGGGGACATGTCCTTTACAATTTTTTTCCCTTTATTAAATTTTTATGAACTTGAATTCATCTCTCTGAGGCATGGGGGTGCCTCATGAGGTGGTGCCTTAGGGAGATTTCTACGCTCTTTCTCTTAATTGGCCCACCCTCGTAAAATGGTAGCGCGGGCCCGATCGGGGCCGCTGGTCGAGTTCGGGCCCGCTCCTGCCCACCCCCACACAAACCCCCCTGACAGGGGGACAATTCCTCCCATAGAATCATTGGTGGTCATTTTGACTTTGTGCAATGCTGTTGAATGAGTGATAGAAAATTGGAAGTCAATCTTACATCTCACCCAAATTTTCATTTCTACGGCAGATAAGGGGTGCAGGATATGTAGGATCATAGGATCTCACAGCACAGAAGGAGACCATTCAGCCCATTGTGCCTGTGCTGGCTCCTTTAAGTAGTCCCAGGCTCCTGCTCTTTCCTCACAGCCCTGCAAAATTTGCCCTCTTCAAATATTCCTCCACTTTCCTTTCGAAAGTTATTATTGAGTCTGCTTGTCTTTCATGCAGTGCATTCCAGATCATAGCAGCTTGCTGATTAAAACAAACACCTCATCTCACCTCTAGTTCTTTTGTGAATTACTTTGAGTCAGTGTTCTCATAACTACTAACCCTCCTGCCAGTGGAAATATGATGGGAGTCCATTTATTTTTACTGCACAAATTGGCCTTGATGTTTGAATTCTTGTTATGTACAAATTACCCAACCATGAGAGGACTTTGGTTAATGCACAGTTTGGATTTTGAAGGGCGGTTTTGAATGACCAGGGTGTAAACTCGGTATTACAGGGTTAATTTTGACTTCTGGATGACCAATTGGCAAAATACGCCATTTGATCTCACATTTTGACGTCAAAGAGGTTCCAACTATTTTGAGGCTCTGGGCTTCATTTAAATTTGAATGGTGAGCTCCGGGTGTCATGTGTGTTAAAATGATATAAAGGCACCAATTGTTCATAATGGATCGTGCAAACACACTGTGGGCTCATTTATTAATTCTAGGCACATGTGAACATATGTACATGGATAGAAAGCTAGAAGACATCAGAGCTGTGTGTCTGTGCTCCACTGTAGGCCAAAGTGAAACTGAGGTTGGATCACATGACACAGTTCCCTTAAGGCGATGGTGTGCTGCTATCTGTGAGGGGACTAAGATCTCACACTGTATATTTTTAGAAAATACATATAGATACCCTCATGGCTATTTCTAAAACTTTAAAAACTGGACAAAGACCTTTTAAAATGGCTGAATCTGTATCCGCTTGTGACCATCAAACAAAAGGAACTACCTGGCAGTATCGACAAAACTTGCATCTCATTATCCCTGAAGACAATTATACAAAGGCCATTTGCATTTCACAACCCAGTTTGGCCAACTGGGGTCTAACCGTCTGCAAGCACAAAAAGGGCCCCACAACCTTCCTTTCAATTCTTAATGGTTGAGACATTTAACCATCTCAGGGACCCAGATGAGGGATACACACCCCTTTTCAAAGACAATATGAAGAGGTGGGAGTCATGTGACATGGACCCCTACCTTGTGGAACCAGTTATATTGTGGAGCTGCAAAATCTCAGTCTGCCATTTTACCATCCAACTAGCGGCATCACATCAAAGGGACTCTGCCCAGATTGAATACCTGACCTCATCTACAATGTTTCTACTGGAACTTCTATACTATCACCCATATGACTGATTCATCTCTACATGCCTATCTCATCATGTGAAGTCAACTCCACCAGAAAAGTGAATTATACAGCATCCATTTTAACCCACCAACCTCAGTGAAGGAATGCCTCAATGGGCTTTGATTCTGGACTCTGGAACCCATGTGAAACAATTTTGTTTTCTCTGTGGTCTCTGCACTATAAATATTTATTTTCTCTATCTCTCATTTACTGAATGAATGCAAAGGATGCAACATTGTTACCCTCCTCCCACATTTGAGTGAGTGCAAATAAATTAACCCTTTGAGTTCATCCTATCTCAAGTTTGTAGTGGGGTTATTAATAGAAAATCGGATCACACCAAAACTGAGGGGTTGGGAGATAGGCCACTGCTTATAAAAGGGGAAGCAAATCAAAAACATCTTTCTGTTTATGGATGGGTGACGAGAGGAGAAATCAGGGCTGTTTAAATTAAACCCCCCTCCCCCTGCCTATAATGTATCACTTAAAGGCATATTACAACTGTGGGCAGCCAATCAAGTCTTAAGATCAGGAGATTTATAGGGAGAAGGTAGAAAAGTGGTTATGCCACTGGGCTAATGATCTAGAGGCCCAGGCTAATGGTCTAGGGACAGGGTTTCAAATCTCACCACAGGTGGAATTTAAATTCAATGAACAAATCTGGAATTGAAAGCTAGTCTCAGTAACTAACATCGATTGCTGTAAAAACCATCTGGCTCACTAATGTCCTGTAGTGAGGGGAATCTGCCTTCCTTACCTGGTCTGGCCTACAAGTGACCCCCAGACCCACAGCAATGTGGCTGAATCTTAACTGCCCTCTGAAATGGCCTGGAAAGCCACTTAGTTTAAGGGAAATTAGGGATGAGAAACAAATGCTGGCCTTGCCAGTGCAGCCATGATCCATGAAAGAATAACAGAAAAGAGAGCCATCAGCAGGTAAGTTCCAGCTGGTGCAGGGGAAGTGGTTAGTCAGAGGGGTGGAGGTAGGTCTGGCTGTAGAGGGCTGGGATCGTAGGGTGGCAGTGGCCCAGGGTATTTTTGGGGGCCTATGATTTGTGGACCTCCTCGGTTCCATCATCAGGTAGAGCTAAACAGAGGCAGCAAAATCAGGGGTCCATTTGATGTCTTTGTACCCTAGCTTTAATATAGAAATGGGGCTATGACCTGATGCTGCTTTGGACACTTGGCAGAAAGCCTCTTTCGAAATGGAGCGGGTGGCATCTCCAGTGGTGACTGGGCCAGATTCCTGACCCCATGGTGAGATCGTTAACACCCCATTAAAGTCAGTCGAGCAGAATGAAAACCAACCCTTAAACATTGTCCCAGAATTTCTATTTGCACCTGTGAGGGACAATTTGGGCTACCTGGTGCCCATTTTGGAAGTGCTACATGGCTTTCTAACGGTAGAAAGCGGAGTCTGAGAAGCACACGTAGACATCCGATGGGTGCACTGGATGTTGGTAAAGGCATTTGCATGTATCTAACACCTGCAGGCAGCATACAGAACAGGCAGACATGATGATAATGCATGGCAATGCTGAATTGATACCAGCACTGCCAGTTCAAACCCCATGAAGTTTCATGGCATCAGGTCAAACATGGGCAAGGAAACCTCCTGCTGATTACCACATACCAACCTCCCTCAGCTGATGAATCAATACTCCTCCATGTTGAACACCACTTGGAGGAAGCACTGAGGGTGGCAAGGGCACAGAATGTACTCTGGGTGGGGGATTTCAATGTCCATCACCAAGAGTGGCTCGATAGCGCCACTACTGACCGAGTCCTAAAGGACATAGTTGCTCTACCAGGGTCGACACCATGTGGTGAGGGATCCAACAAAAAGGGAAAAACATGCTTGACCTCATCCTCACCAAGCTGTCTACTGTAGATGCATTTGTCCATGACAGCATTGGTAGGAGTGACCACCACAAAGACACTGTGGAGACGAAGTCTTGTCCTCATATTGAAAATACCCTCCATCATGTGTAGCACTGCCACTGTGCTAAATGGGATAGATTTCGAACAGGTCCAACAACCCAAGACTGAGCATCCATGAGGCGTTTTGGGCCAACAGCAGCAGAATTGTATTCAACCACAATCTGTAACCTCCTGGCCTGACAGAGCTAAGCGATTCCATAACCAATGGATCAGGTCTAAGCTTTGCAGTCCTGCCACACCCAGCAATGAATGGTGGTGGACAATTAAACAACTCACTGGAAGAAGAGGCTCCACAAACATCCCCATCCTCAATGATGGGGGAGTCCAGCACATCAGTGCAAAACATAAGACTAAAGAATTTGCTACAAATTTCAGCCACAAGTGCCAAGTAGATGATTCATCTCAGCCTCCTCCAGAGGTCCCCAGCATCACAGATGCCAGTCTTCAGCCAATTTGATTCACTCCACGTGATATTAAGATGTGGCTGAAGGCACTGGATACTGCAAAGACTATGGGCCCTGACAAAATTCCAGCAATAGTAGTAAAGACTTGTGCTCTAGAACTTGCCACTCCCCTACCCAAGCTGTCCCAGTACAGCTACAACACTGGCATCTACCCGGCTATGTGGAAAATTGCCCAGGTATGTCCTGTACACAAAAAGCAGGACAAATTCAACCCAGCCAATTACCACCCCACCAGTGTATTCTCAATCATCTGTAAAGTAATGGAAGGGGTCATCATCAGTGTTATCAAGTGGCACTTGCTTAGCAATAACCTGCTCACTGATGCCAAGTTTGAGTACCGCCAGGGCCACCCAGCTTCTGACCTCATTACAGCCTCGGTTCAAACATGGACAAAAGAGCTGAACTCCCGAGGTGAGGTGAGAGTGACTGCCCTTGACATCAAGGCAGCATTTGACCGAGTGTGGCATCAAGGAGCCCTAGCAAAACTGGAGTCATTGGGAATCGGGGAAAACTCTCTGCTGGTTGGAGTCATACCTAGCACAAAGGAAAATGGTTGTGGTTGTTGGAGGTCAATCATCTCAGCACCAGGACATCACTGCAGGAGTTCCTCAGGGTAGTGACCTCGGCCCAACCATCTTCAGCTGCTTCATCAATGACCTTCCTTCCATCATAAGGTCAGAAGTGGGGATGTTCGCTGATGATTGCACAATGTTCAGTACCATTCGCAACTCCTCAGATACTGAAGCAGTCCATGTCCAAATACAGCAAGACCTGGACAATATGCAGGCTTGGGCTGACAAGCGGCAAGTAACATTCACGCCACACAAGTGTCAGACACTGACCACCTCCAACAAGAGAGAATCTAACTATCACCCCCTTGACATTTAATGGCATTACCATCACTGAATCCCCCACTATCAACATCCTGGGGGTTACCATTGACCAGAAACTGAACTGGGCTAGCCATATAAATACTGTAGCTACAAGGGCAGGTCAGAGGCTATGAATTGTGTGCTGCATAACTCACCTCCTGACTCCCCAAAACCTGTCCGCCATCAACAAGGCACGAGTCAGGAGTGTGATGGAATACCCCCCACTTGCCTGGATGAGTGCGGCTCCCACAACACTCAAGAAGCTCGACACCATCCAGGCCAAAGCAGCCCCGCTTGACTGGCGCCCCATCCACCAACATTCACTCCCTCCACCCCCGACGCACAGTGGCAGCAGCGTGCACCACCTACAAGGTGCCCTGCAGGAACTCACCGAGGCTCCTTAGGCAGCACCTTCCAAACCCACGACCACTACCACCTAGAAGGACAAGGGCAGCAGGCACATGGGCAACACCGCCGCCTGGAAGGTCCCCTCCAAGCCACTCGCCATCCTGAATTGGAAATATATCGTGGTTCCTTCACTGTGGCTGGGTCAAAATCTTGGAGCTCCCTCCCTAAGAGCGCTGTGGTAAAGGGACCTTGAAGTGCCTGCAGGTTGGGTGCTGGATCCTTTCTTCCCACTGCTGCCCTAACTGTGCGTGCTTTTGGAGCTTTGCCGTTATTGGCTAGAGTTTGTATAGCCCACCAGGAGTGGCCTGGCTGCTGCTGAAATGCTCTTTCGCTGATTTAAAATCTTGCTTCCAGACGTGGATGGCCCGGGGTCTCAGCCCATTCCGTCTGGATCTTCCCACTGGGAATTGAGCATTGCAGATTCGAGAGAGGCAGACGGGGCTCAAACACTGGCATCAGCCGCTGTGCCAGTTTCCCAAGCCCGTGCTCAGTGCTGGTTATTTTGGCGGAGGTTCGGGACCCGACAGGGCAAGGTTAGCAGAATTAAGCTCAAGAGCCTTGGGAAGGATTGATAAGGGAGGCTGACGGAGATTTTCCACTCAGCCTCCACTTTCCCAATGCGATGGGGGAGCGGGGTGGGGGTGCTGTTGAACTCCCTGCAAGTGGGCATCCAGTGCCAGGTTGGGGGCCCAGCAAATGCTGCCCTGTAGAGGAATTGCCCCTGACCACCCACCCCCCCCCCCCACCCCTCTCCCCCATTTCCATATCTGCTCTTGGAAAAAAAGTTACAATTGTGGCCTCTGTTAAAATGAAATGGGCACTCTGCATCAGTATCCTGAAAAAAGGCTTCAATCTGCTCCCGGCTCAAGGTGAAAACTACTTCCATTGTTCGTTGGTTGAGGTGTTACTTATCTGCCTTAAGTATAAGATGCTCATACAATTAGAATTCTTTTCAGCAATTCCTGCTTTGAAGCCTCATTATTTTTCCAAGGACGATTTCAGGGAAACAATTGGACAACTGCACTCCCCTATTCTCAGTACAGCTTCAAGGAGATGTGATTGAATCCATGAATCTTCAGTAGATGTGGTTAAACATGCCCCCTCTGAAGGGCAGGCTTCACATCATTTTGAAAAGATACCTTGGCAATGTTATCCTCAGACACAACAGACCACGAGCGCCCTCAGATTCGACTTGAGAATGATGGAAACACAATTTTCGATTCTTCGTTAAGGGACTTTGCCGGGTTAACCTGATAGTCTGAGATGTGTAGTGAGCCAAACAAAGCTGCTGATCCAGCAACATAGTCCCACCAGGATTACACCCAAGGAACTTTTCTCTTTAGAAAACTTTTTAGTGTGAATATTATGCTTGGCAGATGATGGTTTCCACTTCAGTAACCCACTGTCAGTGGGATGTATTCTCTGGTCAAATACAGTGCAGGTCAATGCAATTCCTCCACTTTGATGTACGAACTTCAGTCTAAACTACAGAACAGAGCTTCCTGCTACTGCTGCATCCCTTTTATTCTCATTCAAACAGCATGTATTCTGAATAAGGGTCAGTTTGCCTTTATGATGGTAAGTCATAGTTCATTCAGGGAGTCTGAGTTGCTGTGGCAACATGCACTTTTTCATACATGTTGTAGTCTGGAGCTATAGACGGTGATGGTATAGGTTTCAACTTTCTTTCCATCACACGGCTGACCAGGAATCTCTCCCACTCTTACCACCTGCCACTGGTGTGCATTGGAAGGATTATCAATCTGTTCAGCTATATTATAATCGCACCTTCTGTTGTCATCAAGCCCTGGAGTGGGATTTGAACCTGGAGCTTTTGACTCAGAGGCAGGGACACTAGCCCCACTACACCACAAGACTTCCTCCCTCACATTGTCTAGTAGTGTAAAACAGGTGAATGTTAATTTCAGTCAGGACAGATGTGAAACAGGCTTCCAATTCACAATGAACCCTTCTACAGCTCACAAAAAAATCAACAGCTACTCCAAGGTTTTTATTTCAGATTCCCAGTATCTGCAGTATTTTGCTTTTATCTACCCCAAGGAGTTTGCTAAGTTAGTCAAACAGATTGTCTTGTCGTAAGCTATAACTGGGAACATGGTTGAGATGTTGCAGGCTGACTTTGTTATAATCCTGTCACAAAGAAGTGCATACTCTAGTTGGAAGTGAGAACAGTTGTTAATCACTGGGGGAAGGTTAGGGCATTATTCTGAAGTATATATAAGAACCGGTTTCCATCTGTGTATGGGGGAAGGAAAAAAGGAGTCTGTGCCTGTGTTCTCAGGGTTTGAGGATAAACCTATTTAAAAAAAGACTGGCTCCAGATTCAGTGAATGAGCAATGATTTATAACACGTATGACATGTCGAGCTAACAGATCATTCAAATGGCAAGAACAAAATATTTCAGGTGCTGGAGATTTGACATAAAATCAGAAAATGCTGGAAATACTCATGCAGGTCAGGCAGTATCTGTGGATCAGATCAATGGTTCTCCACCATGGTATGGGAGCAGCTCCACCTTCCACCTCTGCTGGGCGGAACGAGCAGAAGCCACAGCACCGCCAGCAGCTCCTGCAACAGCAGGAATAACACCATCAGCAGCACTAGCTGCCATCTCCTCAGCCACATGTCCCTCCACAGAGCAGAGGGGATGGACACTGAGATCCAGAGGGAAGGGAGTGAGACCCCAGTTTACAGGCAGAGGATCATATCTCTCTACCTGTCTGAGCACCAGTGCCTCAGGAGGTTCAGGCACTCACGGCAGGTCACTGCTGACATCTACAGCCTCCTGGAACAAGACGCCCTTCCCCATGGAGCAGATGGGCACACATTGCCAATGGTCAATAAGGTGCCCGTCACTGGAGGGCCACCCTCCTGAATCTCTGTCTCCCCCTGAGATTGTGTGCTCTCTTCTTCTGTAATTTATCTGGTGATTTATCTCCAACTGGCGAACATCCAACAGCAGGAGTCCAGGCTGACCAAGCAGCCTACAACAAGCCCTCCTCAAACCTTGTCTATCTGGAAGCCACTGGCCACTGGCTGCCAAGCAGACTGAGTCTCTGAATATCAGCCTCATTCCACTATGTCACCATCATCTTTAAAGGAATTTTGCACTTCTACCTTCAGCCAGGAACCTGCCTGAACTGGAACTTCTCCTTGAGGGAACCCTCTCTGGATTTGAGCCCTGGCAATTATGTGGACTGATCTCCATTTCTGTGGCTCTCTTTACTGTTAAATTATTCTAGTTGAAGAACTCCTCTTTCCTATCCCCTTACTGTGTACTTGTGAGTGTGTGTGTGTCTGTTAGTGAGTATGTGTGCGCGCGCGTGTGTGTGTGTGTGTGTGTGTGTGTGAAGTTGCAATCATCTCCCTGGGTTTGAATGTGTGAAGAAACTAAACTTCTGATTTAATCCTAAGAGAGTTTGTTGTGAGTCACTATAAAAATTGACTACACAAACAAAGGGTTTTTGGGATAAGTGCTATGGCTTATTTTTAAAACACTGGTGAGCTGCCAGTGGCAGGGAATGACTTCTTACTCCAGAGTGATTTGGCTGGCAGTAAGATGGTAGCACCCCTTAAAATTCTAGACTAGCCAAGCAATAAAAGAGAGACTGAACAGCTGCAGGAGGAAGTTCCAGGGGTGTTCCCTGGTTGTGTAGTGGCCTGATATCAAGCTAGGCAGGCCAGCTTCGTCAAAGGGGAATCGGAGCCTCTGCCGGATGAGCCAGAGGTCAGGTTCATGGAGACATTTTTTAAAAGCCTGATTGAATGGGAGGAGGTGCTCAGCTGAGTCTCCCTGATTAAAGCACAGCAGGCAGTCCCTAAAGTCAGGTACGTAACACAGGCTGCCTGCTCTGAGACAGGAGCCAACCAGGTCCCTGAATGCTATTACCGTAAGATGGGGTAGTAATGTGGAAGTGGAGATCCCTTGGAGGCCTGTTGATGAGGAGTGGACAGTATTCCACCAGATTGCAGTGCCTCCAGACTACCATCGAGAGATTCTAAAAATTGTCCATGCTATCCCGTTGGCTGGATATTTGGGTACCAGTAAAACTTTAGTCTGCACCAGTAAGCACTTTCACTGGCCTCAACTGTGGTCTGATGTGGCTGAATACTGCAAGACCTGTCATACCTGCCAGGTTACAGGGAAACCCCAAGTCACAATTAATCCAGCCCCTGTGAAACCCATTCCAGCATTTGGCAAACCCTTTAAATGAATACTGAGAGATTGTTTAGGGTCCCTACCCAAAACTAAGACTGGCTATCAATACCACCTCATCAGAATGGACTTAGCCACCCAATTCCCTCAGGAAAATCACAGCCAAGGCTGTGATCCAAGAGCTAACATGGTTCTTTGCCCAGTAAGGCTTGCCGAAAGAGATCCAACTGGATCAGGGAACCAACTTCATGTCCTGAATGTTTCAGAAGATTGTACACATTTAGGTAATCAGGCAAAGTCAACATGGTTTTGAGAAAGGGAAACCATGTTTAACCAACTTATTGGAGTTCTTTGAGGAAGTAACATGTGCTGTGGATAAAGGGGAACTGTGGATGTACTATACTTAGATTTCCAGATGGCATTTGATAAAGTGCCACATCAAAGGTTACTGCGGAAAATAAAAATTCATGGTGTAGGGGGTAACATATCAGTATGGATAGAAGATTCGATGGGTATAGGATGCAGACAGCAGGCATAAGTGGGTCTTTTTCAGGTTGGCAAGATGTAACAAGTGGTGTGCCACAGGGATCAGTGCTGGGGCCTCAAATGTTTACAATTTATATAAATGACTTGGATGAAGGAATGAATTGGATGGTTGCCAAGTTTGCTGATGACACAAAGATAGGTGGGAAAGTAAGTTGTGAAAAAGCTACAAAAAGATCTAGATAGGTTAAGTGAGTGGGCAAAGATCTGGCAAATGTAGCATAATGTGGGAAAATGTGAAATTGTCCATTTTGGCAGGAAGATTAAAAGAGACAAGTATTATCTAAATGGTGAGAGATTGCAGAGCTCTGAGATGCAGAGGGACCTGGGTGTCCTGGTGCATGTATCACAAAAGGTTAGTGTGCAGGTACAGCAAGTAATTAGGAAAACTAATAGAATGTTATCATTTATTGCGAGGGGAATGGAATACAAAAGTAGGGAGGTTATGTCTCAGTTGTACAGGGCACTAGTGAGATCACATCTGGAATACTGTGAACAGTATTGGTCACTTTACTTAAGGAAGGGTGTAAATGCATTGGAAGCAGTTAAGAGAATGTTTACTAGACTAATACCATGAATGGGTGGGTTGTCTTATGAGGAAAGGTTGGACAGGTTAGGTTTGTGTCCACTGGAGTTTAGAAGAGTAAGAGGTGACTTGACTGAAACATATAAGATCCTGAGGGGTTGCGACAGGGTGGATATGGAGAGGATGTTTCCTCTTGTGGGAGAATCTAGAACTAGGGGTCACTGTTTAAAAACAAGGGATCACCCATTTAAAACAGAGATGAGGTGAATATTTTTCTCTCAGAGTGTCGTGAGTCTTTGGAACTCTCTTCCTGAAAAGGTGGTGGAAGCAGAGTCTTCGAATATTTTTAAGGCAGAGGTGGATAGATTCTTGGTAAGCAAGGGGGGTGATAGGTTATTGGGGGTAAAAGCTGGAAATCTGAAACAAAAACAAAAATACCTGGAAAAACTCAGCAGGTCTGACAGCATCTGCAGAGAGGAAGACAGTTAACGTTTCGAGTCCATATGACTCTTCACCAGAACGTATTGGGGGTAGGTGGGAATGTGGAGTTGAGGTTACTCTCAGATCAGCCCTGATCTTATTGAATGGTGGAGCAGGTTCAAAGGGCTGAATGGCCTATTCCTGCTTCTTGTCCGTATGCTTCTATAACCCAGCTGAAGTCCTCGGTGTATCACCCTCAGTCCCAAGGAGCACCAGAACATGCCATGATTAGCACCTACTGTTCCGAATATCCCCATGATTGGGACAAGGATTTAAGCTTCCTGAAGTTCACTGTCAGGGACTCCCAAATCAAGTCCACTGGCTTCACCCCCTTTGAATTAATTTATCGCGTGAGGTGCATGTCCCCCTGGAAGCTGCTAAAAGAGAAGTTTCTGGAACCTTCTGGAGGTTATCTTCATGTTGGAGTAGGTCTCCACCTTCCAGGAACAGCTTTTCGATGTCTGTGCTTGGCCAAGGAGCATTTGAGAACTCCTCAGCAGACAATGGAAAGGCAAGCAGGCAGGAGTGCCAAGGCCTGCACTCTCCAACCAGGAGACTAAGCCCTGGAGCTCCTGCTCCTACGCACTGACTCTTTCCAAGCTAAGTTCAGTGGCCTGTATCGAGTGGCCAAAATAATCAGTGAAGTAAATGTCCTGATCCACACCCCTGATAGGAGGAAAATACACTGGTCCTGCCACCTTAAGTTGCTTAAGGAGTGAAACAGATGAGAGGCCAGTGAATCTGTGGGTGTTTGCCAGAGGGCAAAAAAATCTGAGCCAGGAGGTGTCAACTGAGGAGGAGGGACTGGAAGGTCCCCTGGTTAGACCTACCAGGTTGGCAAACACCGAAGTCTTATCCTAAATGCCCAATGAACACACCTGACCAAAGAGCAACAGGAGGATGTGGCCACCCTGTTCAAAAAAGTTAAAACAATTTGTAGGAACCAACCAGGGTGGACTATATTAATGGTCCATGGCGTGGATGTGGAGACCCCTCCACCAATCAAACAAAACCCTTACAGGCTGAGCCCTAACAAGCTTGTTCAAGTCAGGCAGGGAATCCAGTACAAACTGGATGGTGACATCACTGGGCCTAGCCAGAGTAGTTGGAGCTCCCCCATTCCACTGGTCCCAAAGCTGGTTGGATCAAAACAGTCCTCTACTGACTATCGGAAAGTAAATGCAGTAACCAGGACAGACTCCTACCCGATCCCACACCTTGAGGATTGAATAGACAAGGGTCACCTGGCCTACCTCAGCAAAATTTACATTTTAAAGGGGCTCTGGAAAGCCCCCATGACCCCCAGGGCGAGAGAAATCTCAGCCTTTGTCACCTCGGACGTCCTATTCCAATTAAGGTCACACCCTTTGGACTTAAAAGTGCCCAGCAACCTCTCAGAGGTTGATAAACCAGGTAGTAGCTGGACTCAGCAATTGTGCAGTGTACCTCGATGATTTGACCATTTTCAGTAACATCTGGAGCGATCACTTAGACCACCTGGAGTCAGTGTTCCAGGGTCTGAAAAGGGCAAACTTGGTAGTGAACTTGGCAAAAAAGCAATGGCCAAGGTGGTTTACCTGGGACCTGTAGTGAGACACAGAAATGTGCTACCCTGTGAAGCGCAAATTCCGTACCCCCAGAAACCAAAGGTAAAACAAATGCTTTTTCAGAACATACAGGTTCTTTCGAAAGTTCCTCCCGATCTTCAGCACCCTCAACAGGTGCACTAAAGAAACACTCCAAGGCGGTGCGGACAGAGATGTGCCAAGAGGCTTATACAAAATTGAAAGCCATCCTGGTAAACGAGCAGTGCCATACTTTTTGAAGCCAACCTTTACAGGTGGCCATCGATGCCAGTGATCTAGAGGCGGGAGCTGTCCCACTGCAGGACGATGATTCCGGGATTGAGCATCCGACCAGATATTTTTCCAAAAAGCTTAGCCAACATCACGAAAGGTACTCCATGGTCGAGAAAGAAACGTTGGGTCTCCTGGTCTCCTAGCTCTCCAGCATTTTGAAATCTATGTTTGCGACGGGCACTGAGAGACTTTAGTATACACCAAGCGCAACCCTCTGAAATTTCTGGAAAAGCTCAAAGTGACCAATGCCAGGATGTTCCACTGGAATCTGCTCTTACAGCCCTATAACCTAAATCTGATGGCCAGCAAGGAGGTTGGGAGGGTAGTCGGTGGGGTTGGGGGATGGTCAGAGTGTCAGGACGGTGGTCGGGAGGTCTGGTTGGGGTGGGGGTGGGGGGGGTGATATTCAAAGGTCAGAGGTGGTGATTGGAAGGACAGTTGTGTAGTTACCCAGGAGTTAGACCAGGTTTTAATCTGCCTAACATTTACTGGGTAACTACTATGGGTAATAGGAAGATAGTGCAGCTGAACACGTGGCTGAACAGATGCTGTAGGAGGGAGGGTTTCCAATATCTGGATCAGTGGGATCTCTTCCGGGGCAGGTGGGACCTGTACAAGAAGGATGGGTTGCATCTAAACTGGAGGGGCACCAGTATCCTGGCCACGAGGTTTGCTAGTGTCACTCAGGACGGTTTAAACTAGTATGGCAGGGGGATGGGAACCAGAGCAATAGGTCAGCAGGTGAAATAAATGACTGGGAACCAGTGAATATGGCCAGTAGGACTAAGAGGAAGAGCAGGCAGGGAGAAATTACTGAACACAGTGGGACTGGGGGTCTGAAATACGTTTGTTTCAGTGCAAGAAGTATAACAGGCAAGGCAGATGAGTTTAGAGATTAGATTAGTACTTGGGATTATGATATTGCTATTATAGAGACTTGGTTGAAGGATGGACAGGATTGGCAGATAAACATTCCAGGATTTAGGTGTTTCAGGCAGGATAGAGAGGGATGTAGAAGAGGTGGGGGAGTTGCACTGCTGGTTAAGGGGAATATCACAGCTGTACGACAGGAGGACACCTCAGTGGGCTCATGCGGTGAGGCAATATGGGTAGAGCTCCGGAATAGGAAGGGTACAGTCACGATGTTGGGGGTTTACTATAGGCCTCCCAATTGCTGGCGGGAGATTGAGGAACAGTTATGTAGGCAGATTTTGGAAAGATGTAAAAGCAATAGGATTGTTGTGGTGGGTGGTTTTAACTTTCCCTATATTGACTGGGAATCACTTAGTGCTAGGGGTTTGGATGGTGCAGAATTTGTAAGGTGCATCCAGGAGGGCTTCCTGAGACAATATGAAGATAGTCCAACTAGGGAAGGGGCAATACTGGACCTGGTATTAGGGAATGAACCTGGCCAGGTGGTCGAAGTTTCAGTAGGGGAAGATATCTGGAAAAGTGACCATAATTCAGTAAGTTTCAAGGTACTGGTGGATAAGGATAACAGGAATCTTCGGGTTAAGGTGCTTAATTGGGGGAAGGCTAATTATAACAATATTAGACAGGAACTGAGGTATCTAGACTGGAGGCGGATGTTTGAGGGCAAATCAACAACTGACATGTGGGGGGCTTTCAAACGTCAGTTGATAAGAATTCAGGAACGGCATGTTCCTGCTAGGATGAAGAATAAGCATGGCAAGTTTCAGGAACCTTGGATAACGAAGGATATTGTGAGATTAGTCAAAAAGAAAAGGGAAGCATTCGTAAGGGCTAGCAGGCTGGGAGATTATAAAGAAAGTAGGATTAAACTTAAGCAAGGAGTCAGGAGGGCTAAAAGGGGTAATGAAAAGTCACTGGCAACCAGGATTAAGGAAAATCCCAAGGCCTTTTATACATATGTAAAGGGCAAGAGGGTAGCCAGGAAAAGGGTAGACCCACTCAGGGACAGAGGTGGGAATCTGTGTGTGGAGCCAGAAGAAATGGGAGAGATACTAAATGAATACTTCTCATTGGTCTTCACCAAAGAGAAGGACTTAGTGGTCAATTTGTCTAGGGAAGAGTGTGTAGATAGCTTGGATCATGTTGAGATCAAAAAAGAGGAGGTGTTAGGCATCTTGAAGAATATTAAGGTGGATAAGTCCCCAGGGCCAGATGGGATCTACCCCAGAGTACTGAGGGAGGCAAGGGAGGAGATTGCTGTGAACTTGACAGAAACCTCTGTATCCTCACTGGCTACAGGTGAGGTCCCAGAGGACTGGAGAATGGCCAATGTTGTTCCATTGTTTAGGAAGGGTAGCAGGGATAATCCAGGAAATTACAGGCCGGTGAGCCTTACGTCAGTGGTAGGGAAATTATTGGAGAAAATTCTTTGTGACAGGATTTACTACCATTTGGAAGCAAATGAGCGTATTAGTGAGAGGCAGCATGGTTTTGTAAAGGGGAGGTCGTGTCTCAATAACTTGATTGAGTTTTTTGAGGAAGTGACAAAGATGATAGATGATAGATGGGCAGTGGATGTTATCTACATGGATTTCAGTAAGGCCTTTGACAAGGTCCCTCCTGGCAGACTGGTACAGAAGGTAAAGTCCCATGGGATCAGAGGTGAGCTGGCAAGATGGATACAGAATTGGCTTGGTCATAGAAGACAGAGGGTAGCAGTGGAAGGGTACTTCTCTGAATGGAGAGCTGTGACTAGTGGTGTTCTGCAGGGATCAGTGCTGGGACTTTTGCTGTTTGTAGTATACATAAATGATTTGGAGGAAAATGTAACTCGGCTAATTAGTAAGTTTGCAGAAGAAACTAAGGTTGGAGCAGTTGCGGATAGTGAAAAGGATTGTCAAAGGATACAACAGGATATAGATCGGTTGGAGGCTTGGGCAGAGAAATGGCAGATGGAGTTTAATCCGGACAAATGCGAGGTAATGCATTTTGGAAGGTCTAATACAGGCAGGAATTATACAGTAATTGGCAGAACCCTTAAGTGCACTGAAGGGCAGAGGGATCTGGGTGTACAGATGTACAGGTCACTGAAAGTGGCAACGCAGGTGGATAAGGTAGTCAGGAAGGCATATGGCATGCTTGCCTTCATTGGCAGGCGTATTGAGTATAAAAGCTGGGAAGTCATGCTGCAGCTGTATAGAACCTTGGTTAGGCCACACTTGGAATATTGTGTGCAATTCTGGTTGCCACATTACCAGAAGGATGTGGAGGCGTTGGAGAGGGTACAGAGGAGATTTACCAGGATGCTGCCTTTCTGGAGGTTATTAGCTATGAAGAGAGGTTGGAGAAACTCAGATTGTTCTCACTAGAGCGACGGAGATTGAGGGGCGACTTGATAGAAGTTTACAAAATTCTGAGTGGCATGGACAGAGTAGATAGTCAGAAGCTTTTTCCCAGGGTGGTAGAGTTAATTATTAAGGGGCATAGATTTAAGGTGAGAGGAGAAAACTATAGAGGAGATGTGCTGGGAAAGTTTTTTACACAGAGGGTAGTGAGTGTCTGGAATTCGCTGCCAGAGGAGGTGGTGGAAGCAGGTACGATATTGGTGTTTAAGAGGCAGCTTGACAAATACATGAATAGGATGGGAATAGAGGGATATGGACCCCGGAAGTGCAAAATTTTTTAGTTGACGGGCAAAATCATCGGCGCAGGCTTGGAGGCTGAAGGGCCTGTTCCTGTGCTGTACTTTTCTTTGTTCTTTGTTTTTTTGTTCTATCAAGACTGAAAGCCAAGATGAAAATATGGCATATCCTGATCAGAGAACTTCTGTATTCTGATGATGATGATGCAATAGTTTCCCAGACAGAAGACCAGTTCCAGCATCTGTCCCATGCTTGTGTCAAGTCCTCCCTCAGCATCAGTGTCAAGACAACTGTAGTTATGGGACAGGATGTTGTGTCTCTTGCCTGTGATCAGACTTAACAATACGTCACTGCAAGCAGTCCGTAAATTCTGTGACCTATGGTGACAGACAACCTGTCTCTTGACAAAGAGCTTACCACACACATTGGAAATGTAGCCACCAACTTTGGCTGACTAACAAAACAGGCATGGCAAAACAACAAACTCTGCAGGACCAAGATGCTTCTCCACGAGTTCTGGAACCTCAGCACACTGCTGTATGGTACTGAAGCCTGGATACCTTACACCTACCAAGAAAGAAAAAGCTGAGTAACTTCCATCTCCGATGTCTACAATTCATCCTTGACATCACATGGAAAGACAAAGTAACCAATGAAGCAGTCCGTTCTAGGGCAAACATGGCAATCATGCTAGTGCTAATCAAGCAAGGAAGGCTCTGCTGGGTTGGGCATGTGTACAGGATGGAAGATGGCCTCATCCATCTCTGTGGGGCGGTAGCCCGTGCCAAGGGACCAGCAGGGTGCCCTCAGCTCCAATTGTAGGATGTTGTCTGAGACAGGAAAGCGCTCAACATCAATCGGAACAAATGGGAAAATCCAGCTGACGATCAATGCAAATGGCGACACCATCAGTGGGAATGAATTCACCACCATAATAATATGTGGTTTCAGAAGCTCCAAAGCAGGTGCCAGTCCTGCAAACAAGGAATCAGCAGAGATCATCCTGCTCCACTGGCAGGGGTTAACTTTATATGAGGCACTTGTGGCAGACTTTGCCTTTCCAGAATCGGCTTGTTCAACCATCAAAAGAAATGAAGCAGATGATCACATCTGACCTCATCAATGTTCTGAGACAACAGTACCATCATCTCTCACAGATGGATGCCAATCAATTACTCAACACTATAGGACTGGTACTGTAGGGATTGGGACAGGATTGTTACTATGGGGTTGGTATTGCTGGGATTAGGGCAGGATTGTTACTATGGGATTGGTATTGCTGGGATTGGGGCAGGATTGTTACTATGGGATTGGTATTGCTGGGATTAGGGCAGGATTGTTACTATGGGATTGGTATTGCTGGGATTGGGGCAGGATTGTTACTATGGGATTGGTATTGCTGGGATTGGGGCAGGATTGTTACTATGGGGTTGGTATTGCTGGGATTGGGGCCGGATTGTTACTATGGGGTTGGTATTGCTGGGATTGGGGCAGGATTGTTACCATGGGATTGGTATTGCTGGGATTGGGGCAGGATTGTTACTATGGGATTGGTATTGCTGGGATTGGGCAGGGTTAGTACTGTGGGATTGGTATTGATGGGATTAGGGCAGGATTGTTACTATGGGATTGCTATTGCTGGGATTGGGGCAGGGTTGGTACTGTGGGATTGGTATTGCTGGGATTGGGGCAGGATTGTTACTATGGGATTGGTATTGCTGAGATTGGGGCAGGATTGGTATTATGGGATTGGTACTGTAGTGGTAATGCACCTGGACTATAATCCCCAGAATGCAAGGGCAAATTCATGGCAATTTGAGAATGTGGATTCTTTGAAAAATATTGAAATAAAACTTTTGTAATAGTGAAAGTGACTTGCGAAGTTGTCAGGTTGTTGTAAAAAACCCACTTGTCTTACTATGCCCTTTAGAGAAAGAAATCTGCCATCCTTGCCCTCTCTATTGTCCTATTTGTGACTCCAGTTCCATGCCAATGTGGTCAACGCTTCACCACCACTCTGGTGAACCCTAGCAAGCCTCTGAATTATATCAGCTAAGGGTGGGGAATAAAGGCCGACATTTCCTCATCTGCTGAATGAACAAAATGAAATGGTTTAGATTTAGTATTCTTTTTTGATGCTATTTCAAATCCTAGCAATTCAGCCATGGCTCAGTTAGTGGGTCTCTTGTCTATCAGTCAGAAGGCTGTAGATATAAGCTCCGTCCTTGTTGTGTGCAAACTGGTTGTTGGATAAGATGCTGAACGGCCTTGACAAGGTGGACGTGGAAAGGATGTTTCCTTTGTGGGTGTATCCAGAACTAGGGGGGCACTGTTTTAAAATTAGGGGTCACCCTTTTAGGACAGGGATGAGGAGAATTTTTTTCTCCCAGAGGGTTATGCGACTTTGGAATTCCCTGCTTCAGAAGGCAGTGGAGGTGGGGTCATTGAATATCTTTAAGGTGGAGGTACATAGATTCTTGTTAGGCAAGGGAATCAAAGTGGGTAGATGGGAATGTGAAATTCAAAACACAAATAGATCAGCCGTATTGAATGGCAGAGCAGGCTCAAAGTGCCGAATGGCTCACTTCTGCTCCCGTTTAGTATGTTCATATCTTGGTATTTCAACAGCTACTACACTTCAGCCAAGCAGGCAGAGAGATAGAGGGTTCTAATTGTAGATTTAGATGAGAAGGAGGCTGGTTGGGTCAAACAGCCTGTTTCTTTGCTATAAATCCTAAATCAAAGGTGCTGCCTTGGCTCCAAAGTGTTTGGGATGTGGTGAAAGATGCTAAATATAAATGCAAATCTATTTTAACCAAGTGGCTTGAGGTAAGTGAAAGTTAAGGGACTTTCATCCTGTGGATTCATCTGAAGTTTGCTCTGATTAACTAACCTCACCTTGACAAACTGAAGATTCAGTTGCCTGGCTGCCTCTTGTTGCTGGAAAAACACACAGTGAGTTTCAATTGAGCTTCACTCCTGCTGCCTATTTGATTTGGTTGTTTGAAGGGCTGATTATTTCAGAGCACTCTCAGTCAAGCCTCTCTGAAGCCTCTCTCTCTGTTGCAGATGGTTCTGATGGACTATTTTCTTCTGTTCTGCAATTCCCTCCCCTTCAGACATCTCCTACAATCATTCAACCCTCACACTCATTTTTTCTTTCACTTTCTACATGCTTTACATTTTGAAGTAATTGTAGTTTTGATAAACATAGGACTGTACTTTAAGGATAATCCTGTGTTGTAAGATCACATGATTTGTGTAAACCAATCAGTTTGTAGCACAGGAAACCCCCTAGGGGAGAGTTCTTCTTTAATTGTAGAATTAGATGCGCACATGTTTGTTGTTGCTGTCTTGTAAATATAGTTCAATGTTTCCACCAAGAAAAGTTGCCTGGAAAATCAATTCTATAACAAGCTGGCAACGAGGATAAATTAGATCTGATGCTGTCCCTCACTCGGCGATTGTGAGTATCTAAGATAATTAAAAAGAAAAGATAATATACTCATCCAAGATGCCACAGTTTGGCAGAATTGATTGCTTTGAGCCAGCTATAGGTGACTGGTCTCGGTATATAGAATGTCTTGGGTTCTACTTTCAAGCCAACAAAATTATGGGGGAAGAAAAAGGAGAGCAATCCTCCTAAGTATTTGCGGGAGCAAGAGCTGCAGTTCAATTCAAAGCTTGATAGCCCTGAGTGCCCCTGAATCAAAGCCCTATAGTGAATGAGTAGACCTCCTAAGGGATATTTTCAACCCAAGCCCTCAGTCACAATGCAGAGGATCAGGTTCAATTCATTGAATAGAGGCCCGGGGGAGACTATTGCTACCTACATGGTGAAATTAAAACAATAAACAGGATATTGTGATTTCGGTGAAACCCTGAATGATATGCTCAGGGATTGTTTGGTCTGTAGTGTGCAAGGTAATGCTATTCAGTGTAGATTGTTGGCTGAAGTGGATCCTGATTTTAAGAAGTGTTAGAAATAGCACTTGCAATGGAAAGCACTGTAAGGGATTCACAAGTGATTCAAGGTGCACAGAATGGTGATTTTTTTCTTAGTGGGACGGGAACGATCAGCCAAAACTGGCACAGAAAGCTGGGACTCCACTGCAAAGGGAGGAACAGCCCCCGCTAACTGAAAATTTAGAGAAAACACCTCAGCAGCAAATTCGAAAACTAATTGTTATCAACGTGGAAACAATCATACTCCTAACGATTGGTGATTTAAAGAGGTGGAGAGTGCTAGTTTTGTCAGAAAAGAGGGCATGTATTGAAACCTTGCAAAGTGAGATTAAAAAAGGCTTCCAGGCAACAAACAAAATGAAATGAAGTATATAATGTGGAAGAACCAGAAACAACCAATTCTGACATTTATTCCTTATTGAACATGAAATTAGGGATGATAGAGCCAATTATTGTGACTTCAGAGGTGAATGGAAAACCCTTAAAAATGGAAGTAGACATTGGTGCTTCTATCACCGCAATAGGAGAACACACTTTCAGATATTTAAATAAAGGTGCTTAACAATTAAATTTGGAACAGGCTTCTGCCAAGTTGAAAATGTACACAGGCGAAAAAATCTAAGTAAAGGGCATTACCAGTGTACTTGTTTATTATAAACACCAAACAGCACAGCTACCAGTGATGATGGTAGAAGATGAAGGACCAAGCCTTTTGGATCATGATTGGTTGAAAGAGATTAAATTAAACTGGTTCAAAATCTTCCAGTTGTGAGCACTGGGACTGCAAGAGCTGCTAAAAAAAATCCAAGGCCTACAGGCCAAGATTTATGTGGATCCAGAAGCTTCTTGAAAGCAAGACCGCTGCCCTACGCCCTGAGAGAGAGAGAACGTTGATGCTGAGTTGAACGGGCTATGGAGGCTGGGCATCATAAAAGTGGTTCAGTTCTCAGAGTAGGCAGCGCCCATAGCCCCTGTCCTTTAACCAGACCAAACCGCCCGGATCTGTGGGAACTATAAACTAACGGTCAACAAAGCAGCCAAACTGGACAGGTACTCTATTCCCAAAATTGAAGACCTCTATGCCAAACTAGCAGGAGGGATAATGTATACAAAGCTTAACATGAGTCATGCATATCAGCAACTGGAGCTGGATGATACCTCCCGAGAATTTGTGACTATAAATAGCCACAAAGGGTTATATCAATATACACACCTTCCCTTCGGTGTTTCCTCAGTCTGTGCCATTTTTCAGAGAATGATGGAGAGCTTGTTGCAAGGACCACCTCAAGTTGTGGTCCACCTGGACGACATACTAATAACTGGATCACGGGAATGGAACACTTAGCTAATCTGAAGTCCTGAAACGATTTTTGGAAGCAGGAATGCACCTAAAGAAGGAAAAATGTATCTTTCAGGAAAATCAGGTCATTTATTTGGGCCACCAGGTAGAAGGCCAAGGGTTACACCCTGTTAAAAAGCAGGTTAAAGCAATCAGAGTGGCACCTGCACCTAAGAATGTCTGTGTACTTAAATCATTTTTAGGGGTGGTAAATTATTATGGTCGATTCCTAGCAAATTTATCATTGGATTCTAGTCCCTCTACATTCAGCATCGGGCTTGGGAGTCACCCCAGGAAGACGCCTTCACGAAAGTCAAACAGCTCATGCACTCTTCAGATTTGTTGGTGCACCAAGAGCCGAGTAAGGAATTGATGATAACCTGCGATGTGTCCCCCTATGGAGTGGGAACGGTACAATCTCACAAGATGGATGACAACTATGTATCCAGGATACTTACCACAACCAAAAAATGATATTCTCAGATCGAAAAGGAAGACATGTCGATTATTTTTGGTGTGAAATAATTCCACCAATACATGCATAGGCAATATTTCACAATAGTATTAGACCACAAACCACTTCTGTGTCTGTTTAGTGAGGAAAAGGTTATACCTCCCATAGCTTCTGCATGAATACAAAGATGGGCCCTAATTTAACAGCATATGAATACACCTTTGTACATAGGCCAGGGATTCATATGACCAATGCCAACGCCCTAAGTCACCTTCCTTTGCAAGAGAACAATGAGCATGTCCCAATTCCCCAAGAGATTGTATTAGTAATGAATTTCCTGGATTCCTCACCAGTCCGTGCCAGGCAGGTAAGAAACTGGATGAATCGTGATGCAGTCCTGTCTCAAATGAGAGACCAAGTGTTAACTGGATGGTCCCGGGAACCAGTCCCTGATGAATTGATTCCATTTTTCAACCGAAAACACGAGATGAGCAGCCAAGATGGTATTCTATTATTGGATGCACAAGTAATAGTTCCTTCACAAGGAAGGGAACCACTCTTAGTAGAGCTACACAGTGCCCATCCAGGAATCTCACGGATGAAGATGATTGCATGAAGATATCTTTGGTGGCCAGGAATGGATGGCGATATTGAGGAGGTGGAAAAACACTGTGTGCAATGCCAACAGCTACACAAGTTGCCAGTGGCAGCCCCATTACACCCATAGGAGTGACCTGGTAGGCCCTGGTTGAGATTGCACAGAGATTACGTTGGTCCTTTCCTTGGACTATGTTTCTACTGATTATAGATGCTCATTCCAAGTGGTTAGATGTTTATCAAGTAAAGTCACCAATGTCAGGCACTGCTATAGAAAAACTACCCCAAAGCTTTGCCATCCATGGATTGCCAGAGGTAATTGTCTCAGATAATGGTATTGTATTTACTATTGCTGAATTTCAAAGGTTTGCCAGCCTGAATGATACCAACCACATGAAGGCTGCATCATACCATCCGTCATCTAACAGACTGCCGGAATGGGTAATATAAACTTTTAAGGCAGGAATTTAAAAATAAACAAATGAATCATTGGAAACTTGCTCATTTCCTAAGATAAAAGCAAAATACTGTGGATGCTGGAAATCTGAAACAGAAACAAAAATTGCTGGAAAATGAAGATGAAGAGTCATACGGACTCGAAACGTTAACTGTGTTCCTCTCCACAGATGCTGACTGACCTGCTGAGTTTTTTCAGCAATGTTTGTTTTTGTTGCTCATTTCCTATTTCACTACAGAACACTCCCCCCACACTACGACGGGTGTGGGAGATTGCTGTGTGCAAATTGGCTGCTGCATTTCCTACATTGAATGCACTTCATTGGCTATGAGATGCTTTGGAGTCATGAAAGGTTCTATGAAAGTACAAATCTTCCCTTCTTTAATGCAGAGAAGACCATCCAAGAGATTGGGCAGGCCACTCTTAGACTAACCCTAGCACTTTGAGCTTGGTGCTAACAACTGCTCAGTGGTCAGTCAGTAGGTTTCAGTCATTGTGTCTTGTCCAACAGTAATGACATGCAGGCCCCTAAGAATTGTGACGACACTTAACACCAGTTGCTACAGGGAGATTATGTAAATTATGGAATAGGTTTAATTATTTTCTGCTGCACTTACGAAGTGTCGGTGTGTGATTATTATTTTTTTATATATAGAGAGGCCAGAATTGGAGGAGTGCAAATATCTCAGAGTTGTAGGACTGGACGAGGTTACAGTGGCAAGGATGGATGGGGTCATGGAGGGATCTGAAAACAAGGATGACAATTTTAAAACTGAGGCATTGTTGGACCAGGAGTCAACGCCAGTCAGGAGGGGTAAATGAGACTTGGTGTAATTATAAAGTAAGAAGTGGTTGTGGAAAATAAGAATGAAGGTCTACTTGAGGCACTATCTGTGTTGAAGTGTCCCAATCAAATTCAGAGCCCGTTTCATCTCTTTCAGATACTGAATGTCTAACGAATCAGCCATTGGCTATCGAACACAGTCAGTTTTCACTACTTTGAAATCGTTGGACCAGTCCTCCAAAGGTAATCAAAGGAAATCCAGGAAGCTTGAGACCTTTGGATATCCAGCAAGCTTGAGACCTTTCCCCTCACTTCCCTTTTTGTACTTCCAGCTTTAACTCTTTCTACTTTCAAACTTACAGCAATCACAGTTTTCATTTGAACTCCAAGAATGTTGGCATTTATTCAGGCTAGGCAATGAATAATGAGCTGCTAAAGCAAGCCATTTAGATGAAGAATTAACAGATTAGCAATTGCAAAGGTGAGATCAGTGCCCATTAATCTGTTTCGGATTTGTACATGTGTGTCTAGACTGCAAAACTGTACTCCAAAGCCATGCAACTTCCACTGCATCTCTTAACCTAAACAAGTCTGGTTGAAGACAAATGAAGGCAAAGTCTGAATCCAAAGAGAAAGAGACTGGTTCTCAATGTATCGGAGCTCAGCATTTATGGCCCGGTCCCCAAGAGGAGATATGAGCTGGCTGGTGGGAAGATATCCCTTGTCCTGCAGAGGTGTTCTTCCTCCCACCTTCAGGAGGGCTCACCTCACTGTATGTATCCCCCAAAGAACCACGGATGCTGGGACAATTGGAATTTTCATGCGTGGGATTGTTTTTTGTTGGGTAAGGGACAGAGATGAAAGGCAGGTACAGGTCAACCCTGAAGCTAATTGAATGGTGAAACACTCTCGAGAGTGTTGAATGGCTTTGTCCTGCTCCTATTTTCATGGTGTGCAGCTATGATGTTACAGATGTTGTAAAGAATTGTACTCTCTTTTAAAAATTGACATGGTGGGCCTTAAAATGGCTGCCAAGAGTCACCTGACTTTACAGCTGCAATGTTGTCAAGCTTCCGGAAGGCTGGGAGTGGATTACAAGCAGATATACCCAGGCATGGAAAGGTTTTTGAAATTCAATGAGTCCTCAAGCAGACAGTGGCTTTCCCTGAAGGTGTGAACAGTCCCTACCTATCCCTTCAAATATGGAAGAAGTGGGCCATTCAAGTTAATGGCTGGGACATTTAAAAAGTCACTACCTCGGCTAAAAGACAACGGCCAAGATAAGCCCTAGGCATGGGCCAACCAGTTCCCTTATTTGAAACATGATTTGGCATTTTGATACAGTGGCTACCTTGGCTTACCTTCCATAACACTATGAAAAAGGCAGAGCAAGCTGCCAAGAGGCAGGTCGATCTTGAAACTGCTTCAGAGCAGCAGAGGAGAAACCGTTTGCAACAGGGAGACTCAGAGAAAGGCACCCAGAAACAGCCAAGGGTTTTGCTTTAAGTAAGAGGGTTTAAAAGGGCCGCGCTTGCAGAACCAGTAGCAAGGAACCTTCTCTCCGCCCTGTATACCTGGTTCCATCTACTAAGCTTACCAAAAACATCCTTCAGTCATTTGACAGTAGAAAACATCACAACCGTGGAGAATCCTAGAACCTCAAAATCTTCAGACTGAACTGATTTAATTTTTATATTATTCTCTTCATCTTTAACTAATCTTTGTGCATGTATGTGTTAGTAGCTTTATGGGTAGAATCGTACCTATGGTGGGAAGGCTGGGCAGGAGCAGGTGGGGGGTGGGGGTGGGGGTGGAGCCGATCGCCACCCGCAATCAGCTGTGCGCTGCCGTTTTACGCTGGCAGGCCAATTAAGGCCCACCCAGCGTAACGCGCGGCTGGTGGTCCTCAGCGCTACCGGTGCGGGTGGGGGGAGGAGGGAGAGTCGGGGACCGCGCTCTTTCGCTCACACGCAGCAAACTCCCTGAGGCACGGAGCCGCATCAGGGAAGATCAAGTAGATAATAACGTTTTTTAAAAATTAAGTAAAGAACTATTTAAACATGTCCCCTCGTGTGACAGCGTCACATGAGCTGGGACATGTTTGTGAAGTTGAAAAAATTTATTTATTAATTTTATAAAACGTTCGGGAAACCTCGCCCCGCCCGTGGATGAGGTTTCCTGAAAAACGTGAAGGCCACTTGGGCTCTTCGCCTGCCGCCAGCCTTAAGGTTGGACGGGCAGCGTTGTTAATAAGATAAATTGCTTTCTTAATGGTTTAATAGGGCCTCTGACAGCGCAGCCGCCTCTGGTGGGCACCCGCTGAGCGCAATACCGAAATGATGTCAGGACGCACGCCCGAGGTCCCCTCGCGCCATTTCACGCATCGGCATGTCGGGCCTGCCCTCTCACGCCGACGGCAAATTTCCTGCCCTATCCTTTCTTATGTAACTTCCAGAGCAATCGTGGGAAACAAACGAACCCTTGTCTTTTTAAGTAAAAGGCCTTTGCTGCTGGGCTATTTGAAATTGAATTCCTCACTCCAAGGATAAAACGTACACACTTACTTACAAATACATCGTTCGTGGATGACTTTGCTAAAACCGCCTTTCAAAGTGTCCATGGCTCTTAAGTTCTCAGGGTAAACATCAATACAGCCCACACAGACAGAACCTGGTCCTCTGGTTTTAAGTGTTCAGAAGTGAAGTGCAGCCTTAAGAAAATATCTTCTGAGTTGTCATATCACCAAGTGACTGAGTATCTCTGACATTTTGGAGGGTAGGGAAACCGTTCATCTTTCTTTTGGGTTCTAGATCAGAGCAAACTCAATTTACAAAGAGACATGAATTCAGTTAATTCAGCATTGCTATTACTTCAGCATAATGGCAAATGATCCGAGAGGATTAATTGCTCCCAAAACATGTCTTTCTCTCAAAGATATCTGTGAAACATAAACTCTCTAGACGTGAACTGTGTGCTCATCAATGTGAGGGATGTCAGTGCTGTGGAATCGAATACTCTCAGGTCTCTGCTATCCAGTATCAGCAGCAAATCCTCCCAGTTGTGCTAGAGCAGAGGGTAAGGGGAAATATAAATTGGCTTTGTGATGAAGGATTTCAATGACTCCCAGTCATTTTGGATGTTACTGGATGGTGTGACCATCCATTCAAAATGATTCTTTCTCGGAATTCCTTGAGCTTGGTTTTGTGTGATAGGCTAGAAGCCTCAGACTCGCTCCATATCTGTTGCGGCTACTGGTTCTTTGGTGAGCTGCCTCAAACGCCAATCCGAGTGCTGCTTTGAGATTGGGGGATGCAGTATGTTGCTGCTGAAAGTGGAAGAGATGGCTTGCTGATGCTTTATCTGGCTGGCAAACACTTGACGTTGATACCCAAAGAGGAATGAGTGCTCTATATGACAGCACTAACAATCCTCACCTCGGAGAATCCTAAAATAAACACTGGCCTAGCCAGCGAAACCCACATCCCATGAATGAGTAAAAAAATAAGTAACATAATCAAACAAACGTTTAGATTGTGTCATTTTGAAAATGCTCACTAGCTGACACTCATTACACACTGTGCTGCTCAGAACAACCACAAAGCTGATTCAGGGTGAACTCTGAGACTCGATAAGAAATGGGATGGAGGGTAGAAAACAGACTGTGTTCGTGGGGTGAGTCATGTCTGAGTGATGGGCCGAATGCTCAGTGCTGGGACAGTAATGTTTCTAAATTACATTAGACATTTCTTTACTTACCAAACTGCTCAATGACACCATCACCTCCGCCTTGATCCACTTGCTCCCAGTAAAACCCTCATTCTCTCTGACCCTGGTCAAACCCCCAGGTATGGTCACCACGTCCACTCTCATTCATCCAAGAGATGCAGAATTTGAATGGAGATGGAAGGCAACTGGTTTAGATATTGACCCCTCCTGATCTGACGGAACCATGTAAAGCACAATCGAGCTCTCTTCTCATCTGCTAAAACTACTGATTACTCTAGGAATTCGTCCTGGAATTCAAGGTGTTGACTCCTGACTTCTCTTCTCCACTACAAACTATTTGCTTAAACCCCCTCCCCTTCTTCCTCCACTCTCAGCATCATCAAGTGTGATCGGCACGTGGAATGCTTATGGACTTCTTTGTCACTAAGATTGAAATTATTTATTTGGCTGCCTCTGCTACTTTTCTCACTAATCCTAGCCCCCATAGTCCAAACTTCCTCTAAGACTCCTCCCCAAGCTCTCCCCTCCAGCCTGTCCTAGTCCTGAGCGAGCATCTTTCTTTAGTTTCTGTCCCATCTCCTGCCTTGTTCTCTCCAAGCTCATCTTGTCCATGGGACCCACCTCCTGATCCCTTGACCCTGTTCCTATTAAACTGCTGACCATCCGGTTTCCCTTCCTGCACCCCCGCATGTTAGCTGAAGTTCGCCAATGGCCTGATTACCTCCGACGCTGCTCCCCCTCACTTTCAAATCAGCTCTCATCACCCCCTCGTCAAAAGACCTCATCCCTGACCCCACTTTTCTTGCAAAGTACCACCCCATCTCCAACTGCCCTTTTGTCTCCAAAGTCCTTGAACATGTTGCCTCTCAGATCTGTACCCAGTGTCGTGTTTTTATAAGGATGTAAAGGCACCTATCACTCATAAGGGATTTGGTGAACACATTGTGGGTTCATTTAAGACTAGGCACAGGAGGACAGTTATAAGTGAGCATAAATGTTGAAGACACCAGCAGCAGTGCTGTCGGTGCTGTCCTCTGTTCAAACGCAAAAGTGAAACTAAGGCCACAATCGTCCCAGATTTGCACTAGGTGCGGTAGCGGGCAGGGAAAAGGACATTTTACCTGACAGCTGCAATGGCGAGTATCGTCCCAATCCCACCTCATTAATGATGCATTCCTGGGAAATGCTGTTTTGCCAGCAGGCAGCCTCCGATTCGCCATGCTGTCACCTCGCTGCTTCCTCAGGCCAAGTGCCATATTTAAAGTGTAGCCGTGTGCACACCTCTCACACTGAGGGCACCAGTGAAGACATGGCCCCAAAGCCAAGGAGAGTGCAGCCCCTGGATTCAGTGATGCATCCCTGCGAGACTTTCTGGACACCGTTGGAGCCTGCTGTGATGTCCTCTACCCTGGCCACAGAAGGCCCATCAGTCTCACCACTCCTGCTTAGGAGACAGTGGCAGAGGTGATCAGTGCCAACGCTGCACACAAGGGGTCCACTGTCCAGTGCAGAAAAAGGATGAATGATGTCATTCGTGTAGCCAGGGTAAGGCAACCATCTCATCACTCTAAACCCGCACACTCACAAGCCGATCACACATTCACTGGCATCTCACTCACTGCCAGCTCAAGGGACATCACCGCTCACTGTCTCACACACACCCTCACATCTCCATCCGACCTCATCTCCTCTGGAGACTGCCTCCTCAGTTCTCAGCATCTTGAAACCACTTGCACAGATCAACATGTGCCCCCCACACACACACCCTGGGATAGCCCCCTTCCCCAGTACAGCCCCCACCCTGCAGCCTCTTCCCTTGACTGAAGCCACTTCCCCTAGCAAGCCCAGGCCCTGCAGCCATTGAAAAGCCACCCCTGCCTCATGGCTGGTTTCATAAGTAGAGGCCTGCCCATGAGCCCCCCCTAAAACTGATATGGTGCTGCCTGTGAAGCCTGGTACTGATGACTGAGAGTGCCACCCAAAACAAGGTGGGCAAACGAGCCTCAAAGTCCCAAGTGAAGTGCAGCCCATCAGGTGCACGTTGCTCATATTCAGTTGTACTCGGGTGATCCAGCGTCGGGATTGGTTCAAGTGAGCGGAGCTTAGAATGATATGCAGATATATTACAATGAGGTTCCCAACGTCCGATGGCAGGAAATGTGGCCCACCATCGACAGGCAGAGTGGATGATCGCAAACTGCTTTCACGATATCGTGAAACTGATTGTTGGCCTTCTCGCCATATTGTCCACTCCAGCCGCCAGACAGGCCTGATGCCAGCGGGCACGGAAAATTCCACCCTAAGAATGGATCGCATTACACACTTCCCTTCTAGTGATGTCAAGCCGCTATCTCTTAAAGGCATATTACAACATCCAGCTTTCCTGGAACTCTATTTTTAAATCCTGCGGGTTTCCACCCCTGCCACATTATTGAAATGGCTCTTATTAAAGTCACAAATGTGATTGTGACAAAGGTAAATTTTCCCTCTTCATCCTTCCTGACCTGTCTACAGCCTTTGCCATGGTTGACCACACCATCCTCCTTCAAAGTTTCTCCACCATTGGCCAGCTGGTCCTCAGTTAGTTCCATTCCTATTTGTCCAGTCATAGCTGGAGGATGTCCTGAACTGTTTCTTGTCCCACTCCAGCAACATCACCTCTGGTATCTCCCAAGGATCCATCCAAATCTTTATGCTCCTCCTATTTCTCACCTATAAGCTGCCCCGGACGATAAACACAATGTCAGTTTTCACATGTATGCTGACGACCCATATCTTTACCTCACTACCGCCTCTCTTGACCCTTCTGCTGTCTCGGATTTGTTTTAGCTGCTCGCCCGACAGCAATTATTGGATGGTCAGAAATTTTCTTCTGTTGAATGTTGGGAAAATGGAAGCTATTGTTTTGAGTTCTTTCCATAATGTCTGTTCCCCAGCCAGAGACTCCACTGCCCTACCTGGTCACTATCTAATATTGGTCACAATCTAAGTATCCTATTGGAACTTAAGCTGAGCTGTGACTCCATGTCTCCTCTTACATACCTACTTCTAGCTCCGTTTGCCCATCACCAACCCTGCCTCAAACCATGGCTGTTGAAACCTTCAGCCTTGCCTTTGTTATCCCCAGACTGAACTACTCCAGTGTATCCTTGGTTGACTTCCCACCTTAAATCCTGTTGGCATTCAATCTCCGATCTTCTCTGGTCAACATGGAACATACTTTATTTATGCCCAGCAGAGTGATGGCCTAACAACACAGAATATAGCTGAAAGAGACCTAGGAATTGTAGCACATATGTACAACCAATACAACTGAATGAACCAAACCAAAGAATGTTAAACCACAAGCTTTATCAGTAGATTATAAGTCAAAGAAGGTGATGATCAAACTGTATCATTCCCTCAATAGACTGCACCTTCAATTTGAATTCAGTTCTGATCATCGAGAAATCTGGAGACAGTGCAGAGATGAGAAACAATGCTGGATCCCAGAGTCAACTGTTTGAGTTATGAGGAAAGATTAGAGAAATCTGGGTTCCACACCTGAGAAGGGAGACACCTGACAGGTGATCTCGGAGAGGTATATGGGATTGTTAAAGGTGAAAAGTTGACCACTAAATTATTTTGATTAAACCACAAGAGTAAAACAAGGAGATGTGGGTTCAAACTATTTATAGGGTTGATATCAGGGGAACTCTTGTACTCACAGAGAGTGATGAACTCATGGAATAGGCTTTATAGTCATGTGTAATAATTATAGTTTTGGGAAATGTTGGGCTGCAACTTTAAGAATAATCCTGTGATGTAAGACCCGCTCGAGTGTGAAATGATGCACGTTGATGTCAGCCGAGCGTGCTGACATCAAAACGCAGTCATGTGATAGTTCGGTTGACGGACGTGCTGCCGGAGTTGGCAGTACGCCTGCCGACAATTAAAAGGCTTGTTAAGGCCATTAAGTAATCAATTAAATTAATCTTTTCACTGCCCATCCAACCTAACGGTTCACAGGCAGGCAAAAAGGCCAAGCGGCCTTTGCATTTTTTTGGAAGCCTCATCCATATGAAGCCATATCTCTTCATCTCACTCAGGCAGTGCCGTGCATCAGGGAGATTATGCAGCACTCACTCCTGCGCATGCGCAAAATTTGCACTGGGTCCACTTGCCCTCTCCACCCTCTGCCCACCCACACAGGCAGCGCTCAGCGCTGTTGCTCGCTTTCCATGCTGGGTGGGCCTTAATTGGCCCGCCAGGGTGAAATGGCGGCGCGGTGCTGATTGCTTCCCGACTGTCCCCACCCGACTCTGCCAAGCACCCCCGCCAAGGGCAAAATTCTGCCCCTACAGTTCGATTCAAAGCTTGACGGCCCCCAGTGCCCCAAATTCAAAGACTTTCAGTGGATGAACGGACCTCGTTAAGGGACATTTTCAACCCAAACCCTCCTCACAATGCAGAGGATCAGGTTCAATTCAGGGAATAGAGCCCCGGGAGAGACCATTGCTCGCCATGCGGATGAAATTTTAAAAACGATTGGAATATTGTGATTTCAGTGAAACTCTGAACGGCACGCTGAGGGACCGTTTGGTATGTGGTGTGCAGGAAGACAGCATTCAGCAAAGATTGCTGGCTGAAGTGAACCTTGATTTTAAGAAAGCGTTAGAAATAGCGCTAGCAGTGGAAAGCACTGTAAGGGATCACAAGCCAAATGGCATCATTCTCCTAGGCGGGCAGGAACAGTCAGCCGAAAGTGTGGCAAAAAGCTGTGACTCCACTGCAAAGTGGGAAACAGCCCTCCCGCTAACTGAAAAACCAGAGGAAGCAGCTTAGCAAATAAATCGAAAAATAACTTTCAGCGACCTGGAAATAATTATTCTTCTAGCGACTGGCAATATAAAAAAGTAGAGTGTTAGTTTTGTCACAGGAGTGGACACACAATGAGACAGGAGTGGACACACAATGAGCCAGTGCAAGGCGAGGACATGCAATGATACAGGAGTGGACACACAATGAGACAGGAGTGGACACATAATGAGCCAGTGCAAGGCGAGGACACGCAATGATAGAGGAGTGGACACACAATGAGCCAGTGCAAGGCGAGGACACGCAATGATACAGGAGTGGACACACAATGAGCCAGTGCAAGGCGAGGACACGCAATGATACAGGAGTGGACACACAATGAGACAGTGCAAGGCGAGGACACACAATGATACAGGAGTGGACACACAATGAGACAATGCAAGGCGAGGACACACAATGAGACAGGAGTGGACACACAATGAGACAGGAGTGGACACACAATGAGACAGTGCAAGGCGAGGACACACAATGAGACAGTGCAAGGCGAGGACACACAATGAGACAGGAGTGGACACACAATGAGACAGTGCAAGGCGAGGACACACAATGAGACAGGAGTGGACACACAATGAGACAGGAGTGGACACACAATGAGACAGTGCAAGGCGAGGACACACAATGAGACAGTGCAAGGCGAGGACACACAATGAGACAGGAGGGGACACACAATGAGACAGTGCATGGCGAGGACACACAATGAGACAGGAGTGGACAAACAATGAGACAGTGCAAGGCGAGGACAGACAATGAGACAGGAGTGGACATACAATGAGACAGTGCAAGGCGAGGACACACAATGAGACAGGAGTGGACACACAATGAGACAGTGCAAGGCGAGGACACACAATGAGACAGGAGTGGACACACAATGAGCCAGTGCCAGGCAAGGTTTAAATAGGCTTCCAAGCAACAAACCACGTCCAATGAAGTTGATAGCACGGAGGAGCCTGAAACAACAAATTCAGATATTTATTCGTTATTCAACTTGAAAATTTGGAAGAGGGAGTTCATATTTGTTCCAGTACAAATGAACGGTAAGCCAGTAAAAATGGAAGTAGACACAGGAGCTTCCACTACTGTAATCGGAAAATGTACTTTCAGATATTTAAATAAAGGTAATCAAGGATTAAATTTGGAACAAACATCTGCCAAGTTGAAAATGTACACAGGTGAAGAAATCCAAGTAAAAGGTATCACCAGAGTAACTGCTCATTATAGAAACCAATCGGCACAGCTTCCAGTGATGGTGGTAGAAGGTGAAGGGCCAAGCCTTCCAGGGCATGATTGGTTAAAGGAGATTAAGCTGTCCCAAAATCTTCCAGTTGTGAGCAGGGGTACTGCCAGAGCTGCTAAAAAAAATGACACTATCTTCAAGGATAAACTGGGAAAAATCCAAAGCCTACAGGTCAAGATTCATGTGGATCCAGAAGCAACCCCTCTCTTCTTGAAAGCAAGACCGGTGCCCTACGCCCTGAGAGAGAGAGAAGGTTGATGCTGAGTTGAACCGGCTAGGGAGGCTGGGCATCATAAAAGTGGTTCAGTTCTCAGAGTGGGCAGCGCCCATAGCCCCTGTCCTTTAACCAGACCAAACCACCCGGATCTGTGGGGATTATAAACTAACGGTCACAAAGCAGCCAAACTGGACAGGTACTCTATTCCTAAAATTGAAGACCTCTTTGCCAAACTAGCAGGAGGGATAATGTACACAAAGCTTAACATGAGTCATGCATATCAGCAACTGGAGCTGGATGGTCCCTCCCGAGAATTTGTGACCATAAACACTCACAAAGGGTTATATCAATATACACACCTTCCCTTCGGTGTTTCATTAGCCTGTGCCATTTTTCACAGGACAATGGAGAGCTAGCTACAAGGACTACCTCAGGTTGTGGTCTACCTGGGCGATGTACTGATAACTGGACTCAGAGAAACATTTGGTTAATCTAGAGGAAGTCCTGAAATGATTTTTAGAAGCAAGGGTGCACCTGAAGAAAGAAAAATGCACTTTTCAAGCAAATGAAGTCATTTATTTAGGCCACTGGGTAGATGCCCAAGGGTTAGACCTTGTTGAGGAGAAGGTTAAAGCAATCAGAGAGGCACCTGCACCCAAGAATGTCCCTGAACTTAAATCATTTTTAGGGATGATAAATTATTATGGGGGATTTTTACCAAATTTATCTACAATTCTAGCCCTTTGCATTCACTGCTCAGAAAAAAAATCAATGGTAGCTTTCATGAAAGTAAACCAGCTCTTACACTCCAATTAGTTTGTGCATTATGACCCGATGAAGGAATTGGTACTAACCTGCGATGTGTTTCCCTATGGAGTGGGAGCTGTTCTTTCTCAGAAAATGGAAGAGAGCGCAGAGAGGTTATGTATCTAGGGCACTTATCACAGCTGAAAAAGGGCATTCTTATATCGAAAAGGAAGGTCTGTCAATTATTTTTGGTGTAAATAAAAACCACCAATACATGCATGGGTGACATTTCACAACAGTATCAGATCACAAACCACTTCTGGGTGTGTCCGAAAAAATACAAAGATGGGCCCTAATTTTGGCAGTATATGAATACACCTTTGTACATATACCAGGGATTCATATAGCAAATGCTGATGCCCTGTGTCACCTGCCTTTGCAAGAGAATGTCAGGAACAGGAACTTGTCTTCGTGACGAATTTTCTCGATTCCTCAGCAGCCTGTGCCAGACAGATAAGGAACTGGACGGATTGTGATCCCATCCTGTCTCGAGTGAGAGATCAAGTGTTACCTGGTTGGTCCCAGGAGCCAGTCTCCAATGAATTGAAGCCATTCTTCAACCGAAGACACTAGATGAGCAGTCAAGGAGGCAGTATTTTGTGGCTTGCATGGGTAGTAGTTCCTCCACAGGGAAGGGAACCACTTTTAGTTGAACTTAACAGTTCCCGTCCAGGGATCTCCCGAATGAAGACCATAGCACATAGCTATCAAGGGTGGCCGAGGATGGATAGTGATATTGAAAATGTGGTAAAACACTGTGTGCAATGTCAGCAGCTGCAGAAGTTGCTGGTGGCAGCCCCTTCACACCCATGGGAGTGGCCTGGTAGATCCTGAGTCCGATTACACATTGACTACGGTGGCCTTTTCCTTGGAAACATGTTTCTGTTGACTATAGATGCACATTCCAAGTAGTTAGATGTTTATGAGGTAAAATCATCAACATCGGGCACCACTATTGAAAACCTATGCCAGGGATTCGCCATCCACAGATTGCCGGAGGTAATCGTATCAGATAATGGCACCGCATTTACGAGTGCTGAGTTCCAGCAATTTATCAACCTCAGTGGTATCAGCCATATGAAGACTGCACCATACCATCCGTCATCTAACCGATTGGTGGAATGGGCAGTACAAACTTTTAAGGTGAGAATGAAAAAGTTAACAGGCGAACGTTGGAGACCAAACTTGCTCGTTTCCTATCTCACTACATAACAACTACCCCCCTGAAACTGCAACAGGAGCAACACCTGCGGAATTATTGATGAGGAGCCATCTTCAGACAAGACTAAGCCTAATAGTCCCCAAATTGGAGAGGAAGGTGGAGAAAAGTCAAAGGAACCAAAAAGCGACTCATGATTTGCATAAACGTGAGAGACAATTTACTGTTGGTGAAGCAGTGTATGTAAGGAACTTCGGTGGAGAACCAAAGTATGGCTACCAGGTAAAGCAAGCTCTGTGACTAGATCATTGTCATACCATGTGCAAGCGGAGGGCTGGATTGTCCATAAGCATGTGGATCATTTAAGAAAAAGAGAGATTCCACAGCAAGATATTGTTCCGCCTGTAACCACGATTGAACCATTGGTTCCTGTTGAAGTTGCTCAGCCAAGAATAGACATGCCCGATGTCTCTGTCGGAGTGAACGACACGGAACTGCATATGCCTAATGAGGTACCTGATATTAATGCGGTTCCAGAGAATGTGTTTCCTACAAGAAGAATCGGAAGTTGTGGAGCTGCAACATTCCAAATGGATCGGGAAACCACCTGAAAGGATGAACTTGTGACTTCATGACCTGTGTAAATATTGTAATGTCATGAGATAAATATCCTTGTAAATATAAAATGTACAGAAAGTTAAAGGGGGAGGAATGTAGTAATTATAGTTTTGGGAAATGTTGGACTATAACTTTATGAATAATCCTGTGATGTAAGATCACATGATCTGTGTAAGCCAATGTGTTAGCAGCACGGGGAACCTCTAGTGAGGACAGTACTTCTTAGTAATGGAGCTTGCTGAGTGCGTGTAGTTGCCACTGCTATCTTGTAAATAAAGCCAAATGTTTCCACTAAGAAATGTTGTCATAGAGTTATAGAGTTATACAGCACAGAAACAGGGCCTTCGGCCCATCATGTCCATGCTGGCCATCAAGCACCTATCTACTCAAATCCCATTTTCCAGTACTTGGCCTGCAGTCCTGTATGCTATGGCATTTCAACTGCTCATCTAAATACTTCTCCTATACTCCCTCAGGCAATGTGTTCCAGATTCCAACCAACCTTTGGGTGAAACAATGTTTCCTCAAATCTCCTCTAAACCTCCTGCCTTTTACCTTAAATCTGTGCCCCTGGTTATTGACACCTCCACTAAGGGGAAAAGTTTCTTCCTATCTATCCTACCTATGCCCCTCATAATTTTGTATACCTCTGTCAGGTCCCCCCTCAGCCTTCTCTGTTCTAAGGAAAACAACTCCCGTCTATCCAGTCTCTCTTTGTCGCTGATACACTGCAGCCCAGGCAACATCCTGGTGAATCTCCTCTGCACCCTCCCAGTACAATAACATCCTTCCTATAGTGTGGTGACCAGAACTGCACACAGTACTCCAGATGTGGTCTGGCTAGTGCTTTATGCAGCTCCAACATAACCTCTCTGCTCTTATATTCAATGCCTCAACTAATAAAGGCAAGTATCCCTTACACCTTCTTAACAACCTTATCTACCTGTGCTGCTGTCTTCAGGGAGTCTGAAGAACAACTCTTATAGCACCATGGTAGCAAAATCCCTGGAATTATTTAGAGAAACAAATGAGGATAGGATAGCATTGGAATCTCTCTGGATGGCTGCTTTAAGGTGGACTAAATGGCTTCCTTCAATTGTGAAGCATGCAAATTAGAAGGTGACAGAGGCGGATGTAGTGGAACGGAGGTTATACTGAGGTAGGAGTACATTATTGTGCACTAGCTCCTCTGGTCATCCAGTTGGTAATATCCAGCGCCCTTAGTACCTAGAAGATCCCAAACAGGATTGTACCAGATTCAGTTACTCTCTTGTGCTGAGTTAATTAAGCCCAATGAGGCTATAATCCCAGTGCCAGTTCCTGACGGACATCCAATGGCCTCTCGGAACCAAAGAGAAAGTGGGGCACATGTCCAGAACAGGTTCAGGCTCAGCAGTGGGGCCTTCCACAATTGGATAGTCTCTCCACACTCACTGCATGGTTCACACTACCAAAATAGTCAGTTCACTGAAATACAAGAGGGACCTGCCATGGTGCGTGTAGAAAATTGGAAAACTGCAGCCAAGCTTAAGGAACAGGTTTGAGTTCAGTTTTGATTTTGTGTGTGGTATTTGCTGCTAGCATAGCACAAACTTAAGGATTTGTTTTTTTCCACACTGTTGAATAAATAACAAACAATAGCCTCTAGGGAGAGAAACAGTTTGTAAGTAGCAGCACTGGACAATTAGCTGTTACTGCAGTATTTGCTTTCTGTGAGACTGAGAGAAAATGCAGGTCTCCTCTTCACTTAGCTGCATATTGATTTCCAATCATACATCATCACAGATTGCAGAATAAAACCTTAACCTTTGAAGAGGGAAGAAAAACACAAACTCATGCATTCTTGGCGAGTACTCGAAACTAGTTTTTTTTTATTTGTTCATGGGATGTGGGCATCACTGGCCAGGCCAGCATTTATTACCCATCCCTTTGTTCAGGGGGCATTTAACCATATTGCTGTAGGTCTGGAGTCACATGTAGGACAGCAGATTTCCTTCCCTAAAGGACATTAGTGAACTAAATGGGTTTTTACAACAACTGCTTAATGGCCATCTTATTGAATTCAAATTCCACCACCTGCCATGGTGGGATTTGAACCCAGGTCCCCAGAGCATCACTCTGGGTCTCAGGATTACTAGCCCAGCAACAAAACCACTGAGCCATCACCTCTCCAAAATCTATCCCATTATATCCCACATAGCTCTCCAAACGCAGGGACAAAAATGATTTATCACAGCACAATCCTTTATGGCTTATTTCACTTATTCAGAAAAAGGTACTCCCAATTCATATGCCATTTATCATATCATCAAAACAGCTCATACAATTTATTTGGAAACCAGTGATTTGTTCGGTAAGGAAACTGTACTACCATCTCTCATGAACAGCTGGTGTTGGCCAAGGGAGGAGACGACTACCCTCAGACAGTATCACAGCATCTGGGACATCTTGCTCAAATGATGGTTCTTCCAACAGTGCAAAAGACTCGCCAGTGGAAGGCTATCAGTTGATCCAAGCTAACTCACACCAGTGAACTTAGATCATCTGAGCTTGTGTAATCAAATTTAGAAAAAGGACTGATACTAATGCAGAGCCTTTCATGACCTCAGGACATCCCCAAGTGCACTCCAGCCAATAAAGTACCATGCAGTTGCGCAGCAGCCAATTTGTGCATAGTGTGATCCCACAAATTGCAATGTGATAATGGCCAGATAATCTGAGAGGCCCCTGCTCTTCTTCAAATAGTGACCAGGAGATCTTTTACATTTTTTACATACTGCTGAGGGGATAAACACAGCCAATTGGTTTAACATCTCATCCAGAGGTCCGCACCTCTGACAGTGCAGCACCCCCTCAGCATTGAACTGGGGCATCAGCCGAGGTTATGAGCTTTGAGTCTCTGGAGTTGGGCTTGAACCCACAAGCTCTGACTCACACAAAGGGAGGCAGAGAGAAAACAGGGAATTATAGACCAGTCAGCCTGACATCGGTAGTGGGGAAAATTCTAGAGTCCAATATAAAAGATTTAATAGCTGAGCACATGGAAAACAGTGGCAGAATCAGACAGAGTTAGCATGGATTTATGTAAGGGAAATCATGCTTGACAAATCTACTGGAATTTTTCGAGGATGTAACTAGTAGAGTTGATGAGGGGGAGCCAGTGGATGTGGTTTATTTGGACTTTCAAAATGCTTTCGACAAAGTCCCACATAAGGGATTGGCGTGTAAAATTAAAGCGCATGGGATTGGGGATAGTGTATTGAGATGGATAGAAAACTGGTTGGCAGACAGGAAACAAAGAGTAGGAATAAACGGGTCTTTTTCTGAATGGCAGGCAGTGACTAGTGGGGTACCGCAGGGATTGGTGCTGGGACCCCAGCTATTCAAATATATATTAATGATTTAGATGAGGGAATCAAATGTAATATCTCCAAATTTGCAGATGACACAAAGCTGGGTGGGAGGGTGAGCTGTGAGGAGGATGCAGAGATGCTTCAGTGTGATTTGGACAAGCTGAGTGGGCAAATGCATGGCAGATGCAGTATAATGTGGATAAATGTGAGGTTATCCACTTTGGTAGCAAAAACAGGAAGGCAGATTATTATCTGAATGGCTATAAATTGAGAGAGGGGAATGTGCAACGAGACCTGGGTGTCCTTGTACACCTGTCGCTGAAGGTAAACATGCAGGTGCAGCAGGCGGTAAAGAAGGCAAATGGTATGTTGGCCTTCATAGCAAGAGGATTCGAGTACAGGAGCAGGGATGTCTTGCTGCAATTGTACAGGGCCTTGGTGAGACCACAGCTGGAATATTGTGTGCAGTTTTGGTCTCCTTATCTGAGGAAGGATGTCCTTGCTATAGAGGGAGTGCAGCGAAGGTTTACCCGACTGATTCCTGGGATGGCAGGACTGACATATGAGGAGAGATTGAGACGGTTAAGATTATATTCACTGGAGTTCAGAAGAATGAAAGGGATCTCATAGAAACCTATAAAACTCTAACAGGACTAGACAGGGTAGATGCAGGAAGGATGTTCCTGATGGTGGGGGAGTCCAGAACAAGGGGTCACAGTCTGAGGATATGGGGTGGACCATTTAGGACTGAGATGAGGAGAAATTTCTTCATCCAGAGAGTGGTGAACCTGTGGAATTCATTACCACAGAAAGTAGTTGAGACCAAAACATTGTATGTTTTCAGGAAGGCATTAGATGTAACTCTTGGGGTGAAAGGTATCAAAGGGTATGGGGAGAAAGCAGGAGCAGGCTATTGAGTTGGATGATCAGCCATGATCATAATGAATGGCGGAACAGGCTCGAAGGACCGAATGGCCTATTCCTGCTCCTAGTTTCTATGTTTCTATGTTTTTAAATGTGCAACCACTGATCCATGGATGATATTAATTTATATACCTGCCATTTTGTACTTCATGGATTGTAGGTATTCATATTTTTTAAATAATTACTGATGACATTGTATATTGTAGTATAAGAGTCTGACACATAAAGGGTTAATATGGGGCTGAGCATAGGAATGCTCACACAGCAGCCTAAGAGAACAAATAATCCATACCCAGCGATCAGTGTAGTGTTGGACAGAAGCAAGCACGGAGCCATCTCCTACTGTATATAGCTTTACTGTACCTATATAGTTTCCAATCGTTAATAAATATCCACTGTTGAATTATCTAAGACTACGAGTAGCTTAATAACATCTACCAAACTATGCCCAACACTTTACAACATATTGACAGTGATGGTAAAAGTAGTGATATAAATACATGAGGTAAACTGGGCTAATGTACATACGTTGAATAAAGACTTTGGGGACATGTAGTATTAGGGTTTGGCACATAAAGGATTAATCTGAGACTGAGTACAGTACCACCCACACATTCATGTAAGGCAGCACATGACCTGCACCTAGGGGTCAGTGAAGTATTAGATAGAGCAGTGTGTAGAAGCAAACATGGAGACAGCTCCTAGCTTAGACCTTTACTGTAGACCTAGGTATATAGCTTCCAGTAGTTAATAAATGCTTACTATTGAACTACCTTAATAACACCTACCAAACAACACCCAACACCTTACAATAGATATTGGCCTCGGAAGATTTTCAGACACCTGGGACAGCCACCTGAAACAAGCATTAGGCCCCTTGCAAATGTTGGTGCAAGGTCTAAAGTTTGTTCTAGATCCCTCTTTGAGAAATTGTCCTGCCCTGAATGGAGAAGATTCAGTTCGGGGTTGTCCAAATACAGATGTGGCAGGCTTTCTGGTATGTTGGAGCCAGCTAAGAAGAAAACACTCTACAGCACTCTGCCCCGCCCCCCATGATTCACAAATACCACCCGACCTCCCACCACCCCCCCCCAACCCCACTACCCTGCACAGTTTTTCCACCCCTCCTTCCCTTTCCTCCCATGGTTCCCCTGGGTGTCACAGTGGGGTGGGCAGTGTGTAATATATCTGTAAGGAGAGTTCCCTGTGGAGATGTGGCAGCTTTTTAAACTCAGGAGCTGCAGACTGAGGCCTTAATCCTGCCAGTGTGAGGACACACTGCCAGAGCAGTGCCATTTCTGGGCCTGCATACAGCACCTTCACGTGTAACATCTAAAAGTGCTTCACAGGAGGGTTATCAGGTATAACGTCGCTTCATATAAATTTGGCCGCCACTTTACACAGCAGGTTAAGTGGAGATCTGCTGAAAGTGTAGACACTGGGAGACCAAGAATTAGAGGCAGTTTAAAAATAAGGGGTATTCCATTTAAAGTGAAGGTGAGCAGAAATTTATTCTCTCGGAGGGTCATTAGTGTTTGGAATTCTCTTCCTCAGCAAGTGGAGGCTGGGTCATTAAATATATCCAAAGCTGCGTTGGACAGATTTCTGATTAACACGGGAGTCCAGGATTATGGGTGACAGGCGGGAAAGTGGATTTAAGGCCACGATCAGATCAGCCATGATCTTATTGAACGGCGGAGTAGGCTCGAGGGGCTGAATGGCCTACTTCCGCTCCTATGTCTTATGTGAAAACATAAAGGGTTTGGAATGGTAAGTGAGGAAAATCTGCTTGTCCTAGTTGGTGAGTCAGTGTCCAGAAAGTATCCATTTAAGATCAGCAGCAAAGCAACAAAGGGAGATGTTCGGAGATTTTTTGCCGCACTGCTGCTAGGACACAGCAGTGGAAATGGAATCCATCATATTTTTTTAAAAGGAAAATATTTGCATAAAATAAATATAGAAAGGTATGGGGCAAAGGATAAGGGACTGGAGTTAATTGGATAACTCTTTCAGAATACAGCAACACACGTTTTAACTCGATTCACCAAATGATCTTCCCCTATGCTGTGAAATGCGATATATCAATGAGAAGGCACATCACTTGGTGAAAGCTGATGGCTTCTTTACACAGGAAAATTGTTTTTCCACCTTCATTCAGCCTTCAGTATCATCCCTCAGCTAGTCATGGTACTGCCAAGGACCCACGCTCCTGCGCATGTACAGCTACCCAGCTTCAGTGGATCCTGTGAACTCTTTTTTAATGAAGGTGTCATTTTAAAGAGACTGACTGAATAATGAGGCAGGATTCCATTAATTCAGTGCTGCTTCTCACTTTGAGGTGCTTCAGTTCTGTAGGAAGAACAAGAAGATCATCTATTTCTTGGAAAGTAAGATGTTAAATGGGTTGGAAGAGAAAATGTACATACATAAATCATTAAAGCTAACAACCTCTCCCCCTTTGAAGATTGTGTGGACAATGACAGTGCCTCCAGGGCTCCATATTAAACAAAGTCACGCGCCAATTTTTCCCCCAAGGTCCATTTGCCAACCCCTGTAGCTGATGTTGAACTGGTGATGGGCACAAAATTGTAAACCAGGGAGGCCCTAATCAGGAATGGCGCCTGATGAATGAAGCTAGTTGGAAACTTGTGTCAGGGGTGTCTTTGGCAGCAGCATCTATGACTGAGCATTCCTCTTTAGGATGCCCTCAGTTCACCACAAACAGGTGCTGCAGTGTGCCTTTAAGGATGTGAGTATGTCTCTGTATACAACACTAGAACTGAAATGATGTGTGTAATGTGCGTTCCAGTTTTAGTTTCAGTTTTGCTTTAAGCAGCCGAACAGAGAACACAACTCCACACTTTACAACAATGTGAGACCGTTCTCATGTGCCTGGTCTTAATAAGTGAACCCACAACATGTTTAGCCAATCCCTTATGAGTGGTTGGTGTCTTGTGTCTTATACAGGAAATAAGTTCAGGGATTAATATCATTGTAAGAACACGACACTGGGGAGGGGGCTAGAAAAAGTTCCCTTCCACTACCTCGTGGGATGTCCTGCCCCATGTGCTCTAAAGGCCTGTGGGTGAGAATTGGCCTGCTCAGTCACATGGAGACCCATGGCAGAAACCCGTGACCCTGAGCAGACATCCTCGAATCGAGAGATGACCAATGGTGAAGGCGATACAAGTTGATAAGGTCATAAGTGCACAAACACAGGATCAGAGTTTGTTTCTAATGGAATAGAGTACAGAACATGACCGAAATGTGATAGAATTTTAAATTATGTTTGAGGAGGAGAAAGAAACTCTAAGTTTTGCACGATGCCCTTGGTGCCAGACTGGAGCCTGCCCTTCTCCATGACTCTCCTGGCAGTAGCAGGATGCTCTCTGGCATGCCTGCCAATGCACCAAGTACCTTGCCAATCAGTGTTCTCCTATATGCCTCCCCATTGAAGTCCTCAACTGAATTCCCTGCAGCAGAAGCTGTCTGTGACCTTGTCCCCCCAGTGATTCACTGGCACATGCCCCATCCTTTCCTGCTGACCTTCCAGCAGTCCACTGTTGCTCAGTGACTCACTGCATGCTGTTCCTGACTCTAAACTAGCCTCTGAAGTTCACGCTCTGCCAATGGCTGAGTTAGTGGCTGGGAATATCAGCACAAGTGAGGACACACTTCATCAGAGACGTGCTGCTGCTCTCTCTTCATCTCGAGCCTGCTGTGACCGGACAGTTAGCAGCTCCTGGGTGGTCTTAGAGTGGAAAATCAGGAGAGGAGGGTTGGGGTGAGGGAAAGGGTTGGGGAGTAAGAGGCCCACGGTCACACCATCAGTGAGCTTACATTTCATGCCAGACAGCAGGATGAGGTTGAGGAGGGACATGAAGCACTAAAGTTAGGTCATCCTTAATGTTCATGGCAGTGGCAGACATTATGAGCTTTGCCGCAGCTGGGTCCATGACGCAGAGCACAATCTCCTCCATACAGCTCAGTGGATACTGGCGTCCTCTGTCCCTGTCAGCTCTGCTCTGCTCCCTTCTATCTTATCCCATCTTGTCCTGAAACAAAGAGGGAGGAATGTCTGTATTTATGTGGCGCTGTGTTTGGGTGATCTGCATTCCGTGGCTGAACAGCTGGAGGTATGTGAGGTAAGGAAGAAGCGGGTTTGGGGCTGGCAGCATTAGAAGGTAAGTGAACTGGAGTATCTGAATGCAAGGCCTGAGTCCTGACTACTGTTGACTGTCGCTGTGTGAGTGGCTGCATTGAACCAAGTGGAATGTTGGTGACGTGGTGAGTATGAGATGTCCTGTAAAAATGCGTTCACTGATCTTGACCACCCATGAGAGGTCATTGAACTTTTCCCAATGCTGCTGCCAAGGCGCCTGATAACCTTGCGGGACCCCACAGGAATATGTCTTCCTTCATGATGAAGGCCAGCAGTGCCACATCAGTGAGTCCCTGAGTCCTTCCTCTGCCCTGGGGCTGAATTTTAAGAGTCAGCGAGTTGGGGGAGGCGGAGTCTGCTTGCCGACGTGTAAAATGACGCGTGGTGATGTCGGGGAGGGAACTCCTGATGTCACCCGCCTGATTTAAATTTTCAGGAAGGCGGGGGCGCAGCAAAATCAGCTGTGGGCCCACCGACCTGCCAATGGCCGATTGGAAGTGCGCCCGTACATGCCCGCCCATCAACTTCCCCCCATAACGGGGAGGAAAATTCAGCCCCTGGTGTTGAATTTTCTTTCTTTTCCAATTGCAGTTCCAGCGTTCAACAGCAGCGGCCAATCAGTCAGTGTGGTTCCCCTTTAAGAGAGACAGACAGCCTCGAAGAGCTGGAACACGTGCTAGCCTCGCGTGCTATGGGGTCCCGAGTTGCGTGTTCAGCCAGTTAGCAGTGCAGGTTGTGCTGCTCGCTGAAATCATAGGATGCAGCACGACACCTGTGTGCTGCTTTTTTCATTCTTTCATACGATGTGGGTGTCGATGGCTAGGCCAGAATTTATTGCCCATCCCTAATTAACCTTGAGAAGGTGCTGGTCAGCCATTTTCCTGAAGCGCTGCAGTCCATGTGGTGTAGGTACACCCACAGTGCTGTTAGGGAGGGAGTTCCAGGATTTTGAATCAGCAACAGTGAAGTTCCAAGTCAGGATGGTGAGTGGCTTGGAGGGGAACTTCCAGGTGGTGGTGTTCCCATCTATCTGCTGCCCTTGTTCTTCTAGGTGGGAGAGGTCATGGGGTTGGAAGGTGCTGTCAAAGGATCCTATGTGAGATGCTGCAGTGCACCTTGTAGATGGTACACACTGCTGCCACTGAGTGTCGGTGTTGGAGGGAGTGAATGTTTGTTGCTGGGGAGCCAATTAAGTTTGCTGCTTTATCCTTGACAGTGTTGAGCTTCTTGAGTGTTGTTGGAGCTGCACTCATCCAGGCAAGTGGAGACTATTCCATCACACTCCTGGCATTAAATGTCAAGGGGCGATGGTTGGATTCTCTCTTGTTGGAGATGGTCATTGCCTGGCACTTATGTGGTGTGAATGTTATTTGCCACTTGTCAGCCCAAGCCTGGATATTGTCCATGTCTTGCTGCATTTGGACATGGACTGCTTCAGTATCTGAGGAGTTGTGAATGGTGCTGAACATTGTGCAATCATCAGCGAACATCCCCACTTCTGACCTTATGATGGAAGGAAGGTCATTGATGAAGCAGCTGAAGATGGTTGGGCCCAGGACACTGTCCTGAGGAACTCCTGCAGTGATGTCCTGGAGCTGAGATAACTGACCTCCAACAACCACAATCATCTTCCTTTGTACTAGGTATGAATCCAACCAGTGGAGGGTTTCTCCCCTGATTCCCATTGACTCCAGTTTTGCTAGGGCTTCTTGATGCCACACTCTGTCAAATGCTGCTTTGTAGTCGAGGGCACTTACTCTCACCTCACCTCAGGAGCTCAGCTCTTTTGTCCATGTTTGAACCAAGGCTGTAATGAGTTCTGAAGCTGAGTGGCCCTGGCAGAACCAAAACTGAGCATCAGTGAGCAGGTTATTGCTAAGCAAGTGCCGCTTGATAGCACTGTTGATGATCCCTTCCATTACTTTACTCATGATGGAGAGTAGACCGCTGGGGCGGTAATTGGCCGGGTTGGATTTGTCCTGCTTTTTGTGTACAGGACATACCTGGGCAATTTTCCACATTGCCGGGTAGATGTCAGTGTTGTAGCTGTACTGGAACAGCTTGGGTAGGGGCGTGGCAAGTTCTGGAGCACAAGTCTTCAGTATTAATGCCAGAATAGTGTTAGGACCCATAGCCTTTACAGTGTCCAGTGCCTTCAGCCGTTTCTTGATATCAAGTGGAGTGAATTGAATTGGCTGAAGACTGGCATCTGTGTTGCTGGGGACCTCCGGAGGAGGCAGAGATGGATCAACCACTCGGGCCATGAGGTTACAGATTGTGTTCGAGTACAATTCTGCTGCTGCTGATGGCCATTAGCGCCTCATAGATGTCCAGTTTTGAGTTGCCAGATCTGTTCAAAATCTATCCCATTTAGCACGGTGGTATGCCACATAACATGATGGATGGTATGCTCAATGTGAAGGCGGGACTTCACCTCTACAAGGACTGTGCGTTGGTCACTCCTACCAATACTTCCATGGACAAATGTATCTGTGGCAGGCAGGTTGGTGAAGATGAGGTCAAGTGAGGGAAGGCGGTGGTGCAGTGGTATTGTCACTGGACTGGTATTCTAGAGACCCCGGGTAATGTTCTCAGGACCTGGGTTTGAATCCCACCATAGCAGATGGTGGAATTTGAATTCAATAAATATCTGGAATTAAAGGTCTAATGACCATGAAACCATTGTCATAAAAACTCATCTGGTTCACTAATGTCCTTTAGGGAAGGAAATCTGCCATCCTAACCTGGTCCGGCCTACATGTGACTCCAGACACACAGCAACGTGGTTGACTCTTAAAAATACTCTCTGAACAAGGGCAATTTTGGTCAGGCAACAAATGCTGGCCTAGCCAGTGATGCCCGTGTCCCATGAACAAATAAAACAAAAGTATGTTTGTCCCTCACCACCTGATGCAGACCAGTCTAGCAACAATGTCCTTCAGGACTTGACCAGCTCAGTCTGTGGTGGTGCTACTGAGTCACTCTTGGTGATGGACACCGAAGTCCCCCCACCAGAGTACATTCTGTGCCTTTGCAGCCCTCAGTGCTTCATCCAAGTGGTGTTCAACATGGAGGAACACTGATTCATCAGCTGAGGGAGGGCGGTACGTGGTAATCAGCAGGAGGTTTCCTTGCCCATGTTTGACCTGATACCATGAGACTTCATGGGGTCCAGAGTAGATGCTGAGGACTCCCAGGGTAACTCCCTCCTGACTGTACACCACTGTGCTGCCACCTCTGGTGGGCCTGTCCTGCTGTTGGGACAGGGCATAGCCAGGGATGGTGATGGTGGTGTCTGGGACAGGATCTATAAATTACAATTCCTTGACTTTGACTAGTCTGTGAGACAACTCTCCCAATTTTGGCACAAGCCCTGAGATGTTAGGAAGACTTTGCACATTGACAGGACTGGATTTGCTCCAGTCATTTCCAGTGCTTCAGCTGATGCCATGTGGTCTGTCTGGTTTCATACAACTGTGTGGCTTGCTAGGCCATTTAAGAGCCACCCAACATTGCTGGGGGTCCAGAGTCACATGTTGGCTAGTAGACTTCCTTCCCTAAAGGGAGCATAAGTGAACCAGATCGGATTGTACAACAATCGACAATGGTTTCATGGCCAGCATTAAACTAGCTTTTAATTCCAGATTTATTAAATGAATTTAAATTTTACCAGGTGCTATGGTGGGATTTGAACCCACATCTCTGGATGTTTTAGTCCAGTGACATTACCACTATGCCATCATCTCCCCACCTGCCTTATTGTGACATCCCCTGCCCAAAAACAGGGTGCAGACTAATTCTTAGCCCCTGGTCTTTTAAAAGGCTGTACATATCCTTATGCAAAAGTCTCTGTGTGTCCATTACATTCTCTAAGCAGTGCTTTATCCTGTCCCTACCTGTGCCACCATGGAATGAACAAGTTGCATGTTCTGACATACGGAAAGACTGCAAGGCAACCTAAGTTGTCCAAAGAGATGGAAATGTGGATGTAATAATCAGCCCTATGTAGAAATAAATCATTACATCAGAGAAAAAAATAAGTTATTCGACACATTTAATACAGGCAAAACTGTGTGAGTCTCTTGTTGATTTCCCATTCCTTTCTGGCATCATTCTGTGGGCTACTCCTTGTAAGTTGCTGACTGAAGTGGGACCAGTTTTAATGTTAGTGACAAAGAACATTGTGAGAGAATCATATGCATTTTAACTGGAGGTTTCATCATCTGAAATGTTGTAGTGTTTTGCAGCATTATCGGTACACCAACCTCTTCACAGGCCCAGAGTGAACAGTAATGGCACAAAATGTAATCAAATTTGCAGAGGAAATGGTGGCAATTTGCGAATGGAAGCATTAATAGGAGAAATCTGAAACTCCTGAAAGGCTTCCTGTAATAGAAACTCCAAATGATTTTCTAGAGTTTAAGTGGAATATCTCTGCCCTCGCTTTGAATCAAAATGGAGAGTCTGCAGATGATATGAGAATGTGGAAAAAGCCTCATCAAAACCCATTAGGTTGGAGTTAAATACTGACATGGTGACTGCTTGTTTCTCATCCAACCGAACCATTCAAGCACTCTATAAATACTTCATTGCTGTAGCCAGTAACTTGCCTCTCTAGTCGCTAGGAAACATAACATCTGGCCAGAGAGATTTGCTAGTTTAAAGTCTTTTTAACATTTCAGTTCCCTGGCCTCAATGATTTCAATAGGATCATAGAATCATAGACACTTACAGAACAGAAGGACATTCAGTTTGCTGTGCTTTTGCAGGCTTTCAAAGAGCAATGACACTTAGTCCCACATCCTCATCCTTTGTCTGTAACCTTGAGAGTTCCCATCCTCGCTTACCCTACCTAACTCCATTTAAATTATTCAAGGAGTCAGCTTCCACCACCTTTAGAGGTAGACCATCCCAGCCCCTGGCAATTCTCTTCCTCTCATCTTCCCTTTAGATATTTTGATAATGGTTTTTGAATCTCTGGTTATTGACCACTCACCAGAGGGATTCATTTTTCTCTTTCTACTCTATTAGAATCTCACATCATCTCAAAAGCCTCGATTCGATCACCTTTTAACCTCTGTTCCAAAGGGAACAATCCTAACTTATTCAATCTCCCCTCATAACTGAAGCCCCCCCAATCCAGGTAACATCCTGAGAAAACTCCTCTGTATCCTTCCTGAGGCCTTTTCATCTTTCCTGAGGTGTGATGTCCAAAACTGGCCACAATACTCCATGGGCAGAATATCCACCCCAGCGAGTGTGTGCGCACCCCACCCACTCTAGCGTCAAGTGATGCGAGTGTCCTGACATCAACGCACACTCGCACGATATTTCGGTCAGTGGGCTTGCTCGGGAATCGGCAGGGCGCTCGCCAGCAATTAGAAGGCCTATTAAGGCCATTAAAGTATTAATTAACTTAAAGTTTTCCCTGCCCATCCAACCTTATGATTGGTGGGCAGAAGAAAAGGCCAAGCAGGCTTTGCAATTTTTCGGAAACTTCATCCACGGACGGGATGAGGTTTCCAACAGCAAATAAAATTACGACAAAACATTTTACATTTCATTTATAACATGTCTCTGCTCATGTGATAGAGTCACAGGAGGTGACGTTTTTTAACATTTCAAAAATCTCTCTTTTTGTTTTTGAGACACACCACCCACTCTTTCACCTCCCAAACACACACTCTCTCACTCTCACACACACACACACTCTCACACACAAACACACACCCACTCTCTCACCTCCCAAACACACACAATCTCTCACTCTCACACGCACACATTCTCACACACACACACACACTCTCACACACACACACACACACACAAAACCACTCTCTCACTTCCCAAACACACACAATCTCTCACTCTCACACACACACACAAACTCTCACACACACTCTCTCACCCCCCAAACACACTCACTCTCTCACTCTCACGCACACACAGACTCACACACACACACACACACTCACACTCACTCTCTCACTCTCACACACACACATTCTCACACACACACTCTCTCACACACACACACACACACACACTCTCTCTCTCACCCCCCAAACACACTCACTTTCTCACTCACAAACACACACACGCTCTCACTCGCACACACACACACACCCACTCTCCCTTCACACACACACACAAACTCTCTCACCTCCCAAACACACTCACTCTCTCACTCTCACACACACACACACTCTCACAAAGACACACACACTCTCACACTCACACACACACACACTCACACACACACAAACACACACACACTCTCTCACCCCCCAAACACACTCACTCTCTCACTCACAAACACACACACACTCTTTCACTCCCACACACACACACACCCACTCTCTCACCCCCCATACACTCTCACTCTCTCTCACTCACACACACCCACCCACTCTCCCTTCACACACACACCCACTCTCTCACCCCCCATACACTCTCACTCTCTCTCTCACACACACACACACATACACATATATATACCCACCCTTTCACTCCCACACACACACACACTCTATCATCCCCCAAACGCCACCCGCTCTCTCACTCACACACACACACACACACTCACACTGTCACACACACAAACACACACTCTCTCACTCACACACACCCACCCACTCTCCCTTCACACACACACACACACACACAAGCCCTCTCACACCCCACAGACACACCCAAACTCTTACTCACTCTCACACACACACACACACACTCTCTCATTCACACACACCCACCCACTCTCCCTTCACACACACACACACACACCCACTCTCACACCCCACACACACAACCACTCTCTTACTCACTCTCACACACACACACTCACACTCACTCTCTCACCCCCAAACCCCACCCACTCTCTCACACACACACACACACACACACAGACACCCACTTTCTCACCCGCCCAAACACACCCACTCTCTCATTCCCCACCCACACAGACACCCACTTTCTCACTCACACACACACACACCCACTCTCACACCCCACACACACACCGACTCTCTTACTCACTCACACACAAACACACACACACAGTCTCTCATCCGCCCAACCACACCCACGCTCTCATTCCCCACCCACACAGACACCCACTTTCTCATTCACACACACACACATACCCACTCTTCCTTCACACACACACACACACACACACACACAAACCCACTCTCTCACTCACACACACATACACACACCCACTCTCTCACCCCCCAAACCCCACGCACTCACTCACTCACACACACAAACACACACACACACACCCACTCTCACACCCCACACACACACACCCACTCTCTTACTCACTCACACACACACACACACACACACTCTCTCACTCACACACACCCACCCACTCTCCCTTCACACACACAAACACACCCACACCCACTCTCACAGCCCATACACACACCCACTCTCTTACTCACTCACACACACACACACTATCTCACTCCCCAGACACTCTCACTCTCTCACACACACAAACACACACACACCCACTCTCTCACTCCCACACAAACAGACACACACTCTCTCACGCCCCATACACTCTCACTCTCTCACACACACACACACACAAACTCTCTCTCACTCACACACAACCACCCACTCTCACTTCACACACACACACACACCCACTCTCACACCCTGCACACACACCCAATCTCTTACACACTCACACACACACACTCTCACATCACACACAAACACACACACACACTCACATATACCCACCCACTCTCCCTTAACACACACACACACACACCCACTGTCACACCCCGCACATACACCCACTCTCTTACTCACTCACACACACACACACACACACCCCCACTCTCACACCCCACACACAAACCCACTCTCTTACTCACTCACACACACACACACACTCTCTCACCCGCCCAAACACACCCACTCTCTCATTCCCCACCCAAACAGACGCCCACTTTCTCACTCACACACACACACACCCACTCTGACACCCCACACACGCACCAAATCTCTTACTCACTCACACACAAAAACACACACACATTCTCTCACCCGCCCAACCACACCCACGCTCTCATTCCCCACCCACACAGACACCCACTTTCTCAATCACACACACACATACCCACTCTCCCTTCACACACACAAACACACTCTCACACACACACACACACACACTCAACCACACACACACACACAAACTCTCTCACCCCCCAAACACACTCACTCTCTCACTCACACACACACACACTCCACACACCCACTCTCTCACCCCCCATACACTCTCACTCTCTCACACACACACACACACTCTCTCACTCACACATACACACCCACTGTCCCTTCACACACACACACACACCCACTCTCACACCCCACACACACCCACTCTCTTACTCACTCTCACACACCCACCCACTCTCCCTTCACACACACACACACACACACAAGCCCTCTCACACCCCACAGACACACCCAAACTCTTACTCACTCTCACACACACACACACTCTCTCATTCACACACACCCACCCACTCTCCCTTCACACACACACACACACACCCACTCTCACACCCCACACACACAACCACTCTCTTACTCACTCTCACACACACACACTCACACTCACTCTCTCACCCCCAAACCCCACCCACTCTCTCACACACACACACACACACAGACACCCACTTTCTCACCCGCCCAAACACACCCACTCTCTCATTCCCCACCCACACAGACACCCACTTTCTCACTCACACACACACACACCCACTCTCACACCCCACACACACACCGACTCTCTTACTCACTCACACACAAACACACACACACAGTCTCTCATCCGCCCAACCACACCCACGCTCTCATTCCCCACCCACACAGACACCCACTTTCTCATTCACACACACACACATACCCACTCTTCCTTCACACACACACACACACACACACAAACCCACTCTCTCACTCACACACACATACACACACCCACTCTCTCACCCCCCAAACCCCACGCACTCACTCACTCACACACACAAACA
>NC_054487.1:17032563-17047563 GCF_017639515.1 Carcharodon carcharias
CCCACACACACACCCACTCTCTTACTCACTCACACACACACACACACACACGCACACCCTCACACCCCACACACACACCCACTCTCTTACTCACTCACACACACACACACACACACACACACACACTCTCTCACTCACACACACCCACCCACTCTCCCTTCACACACACACACACACACACAATCTCTCATTCACCCACACCCAACCACACTCCCTTCACACACACACTCACTCTCACACCCGACACACACACCCACTCTCTTACTCACTCACACAAACACACACACACTCTCTCACACCCCACCCACACAGACACCCACTTTCTCATTCACACACATACCCACTCTCCCTTCACACACACACACACACACACACACCCCACTCTCTCACCCACCCAAACACACCCACTCTCTCATTCCCCACCCACACAGACACCCACTTTCTCACACACGCACACACACACCCAATCTCACACCCCAAACACACACCGACTCTCTTACTCACTCACAAACACACACACACACACTCTCACCCGCCCAACCAAACACACTCTCTCACACCCCACCCACACAGACACCCACTTTCTCATTCACACACATACCCACTCTCCCTTCACACACACACACACACACACACACACACACACACACACTCTCTCACCCACCCAAACAAACCCACTCTCTCACTCCCCACCCACACGGACACCCACTTTCTCATTCACACACACACATACCCACTCTCCCTTCACACACACACACACACACACACACACACACACATATATACCCACCCTCTCACTCCCACACACACACACCCACTCTCTCAGCGCCCAAACACACTCACTCTCTCACTCTCACACACGCACTCTCACAAACACACACACACAGTCACACTCACACACACACACCACACACTCCATTCTCTCAGCCCCCATACACTCTCACACTCTCACACACACACAAACACTGTCTCACTCACACACACCCACCCACTCTCCTTTCACACACACAACCACTCTCACACCCCACACACACACCCACTTTCTTACTCACTCACACACACACACACACACACACGCACACCCTCACACCCCACACACACACCCACTCTCTTACTCACTCACACACACACACACACACACACACACACACACTCTCTCAATCACACACACCCACCCACTCTCCCTTCACACACACACACACACACACACACACAATCTCTCATTCACCCACACCCACCCACACTCCCTTCGCACACACACTCACTCTCACACCCGACACACACACCCACTCTCTTACTCACTCACACAAACACACACACACTCTCTCACACCCCACCCACACAGACACCCACTTTCTCATTCACACACATACCCACTCTCCCTTCACACACACACACACACACACACACACACCCCACTCTCTCACCCACCCAAACACACCCACTCTCTCATTCCCCACCCACACAGACACCCACTTTCTCACATACGCACACACACACCCAATCTCACACCCCAAACACACACCGACTCTCTTACTCACTCACAAACACACACACACACTCTCACCCGCCCAACCAAACACACTCTCTCACACCCCACCCACACAGACACCCACTTTCTCATTCACACACATACCCACTCTCCCTTCACACACACACACACACACACACACACACACACACTCTCTCACCCACCCAAACACACCCACTCTCTCACTCCCCACCCACATGGAGACCCACTTTCTCATTCACACACACACATATCCACTCTCCCTTCACACACACACACACACACACACACATATATACCCACCCTCTCACTCCCACACACACACACCCACTCTCTCACCCCCAAGCATACTTATTCTCTCACTCCCACACACTTACTCTACCACTCCCCCCATGCATACACACACTTACTCTCTCACTCGCACACACACACACACTCTCTCACCCCCAAACACATTCACTCTCACACACAAACACACATGCTCACACACACACACTCTCACACACACACACAAACACACACTCACACACACACACACCCACTCTCTCACCCCCCAAACACACTCACTCTCTCACCCCCACACACACACACACACATTTCTCACCCCCATACACTCTCACTCTCTCTCTCACACACACACACACACAGACACTCTCTCACTCACACCCACCCACCCACTCTCCCTTCACACACACTCACACACACCCACACCCACTCTCTCACCCTCCAAACACACTCACTTTCTCACTAACACACACACACACACACTCTCTCACCCCCATACACTCTCACTCTCTCTCACACACACACACACAGACACTCTCTCTCACTCACACACACCCACCCACTCTCCCTTCACACACACACACACACCCACTCTCACACCCCACACACACACCCACTCTCTTACTCACTCACACACACACACACACTCTCTCACTCACACACACACTCCCACTCTCCCTTCACACACACATACACACACACAATCACTCTCACATCCCACACACACACCCACTCTCTTACTCACTCACACACACAAACACTCTCTCACTCACAAACATCCACCCAACCTTCCTTCACACACACACAGACACACACACTCACTGTCACACCCCACACACACACACCCACTCTCTTACTCACTCACACACACACACACACACACACCCACTCTCTCACCCCCCAAACCCCAACCACTCTCTCACACACACACACACTCACACACTCCCCCACTCTCTCACCGGCCCAAACACACCCACTCTCTCATTCCCCACCCACACAGACACCCACTTTCTCACTCACACACACAAACACCCACTCTCACACCCCAAACACACACCGACTCTCTTACTCACTCACACACACACACACACACTCTCTCACCCGCCCAACCTCACCCACTCTCTCATTCCCCACCCACACAGACACCCACTTTCTCATTCACACACACACACATACCCACTCTCCCTTCACACACAGACACACACCAACTCTCTCACTCACACACACAGACACACACACACCCACACTCTCACACACACACACACACACACACACCCATTCACTCATCCCCCAAACCCCACCCACTCTCTCACCCCCCCAAACCCCACCCACTCTCTCACACAAACGCACACACTCTCTCACCCGCCCAAACACACCCACTCTCTCACTCCCCACCCACACAGACACCCACTTTCTCATTCACACACACACGTACCCACTCTCCCTTCACACACAACCACACACACACACACACACACACACACACATATATACCCACCCTTTCACTCCCACAAACACACACCCACTCTCTCACCCCCCATTCACTCTCACTCTCTCTCACACACACACACACACACCCACTCTCTCACCCCCCAAACACACTCACTCTCTCACTCACACACACACACACACACCCACTCTCCCTTCACACACACACACACACACTCTCTCTCTCGCACAAACCCACCCACTCTCCCTTCACACACACACACACACACACACACACACACACACACATAAAATCTCTCACTCACACACACCCACCCACTCTCCCTTCACACCCACACTCACTCTCACATCCGACACACACACCCACTCTCTTACTCACTCACACACACACACACACACACACACACTCTCTCACTCCCCACCCACACAGACACCCACTTTCTCATTCACACACACACATACACACTCTCCCTTCACACACACACACACACACAAATATATATACCCACCCTCTCACTCCCACACACACACACCCACTCTCTCACCCCGAAGCATACTTATTCTCTCACTCCCACACACTTACTCTACCACTCCCCCGACGCATACACACACTTACTCTCTCACTCGCACACAGACACACACACTCTCTCACCCCCAAACACATTCACTCTCACACACAAACACACATGCTCACACACACACACTCTCACACACACACACAAACACACACTCACACACACACACACACTCTCTCACCCCCCAAACACACTCACTCTCTCACCCCCACACACACACACATACACACACACACATCTCTCCCCCCCCACACACTCTCACTCTCTCTCTCACACACACACACAGACGCTCTCTCACTCACACCCACCCACCCACTCTCCCTTCACACAAACTCACACACACCCACACCCACTCTCTCACCCTCCAAACACACTCACTTTCTCACTAACACACACACACACACACTCTCTCACACCCATACACTCTCACTCTCTCTCACACATACACACACACACAGACACTGTCTCTCACTCACACACACCCACCCACTCTCCCTTCACACACACACACACCCACTCTCAAACCCCACACACACACCCACTCTCTTACTCACTCACACACACACACACACACTCTCTCACTCACACACACACACACACTCTCCCTTCACGCACACACACACACACACACAATCACTCTCACATCCCACACACACACCCACTCTCTTACTCACTCACCCACACAAACACTCTGTCACTCACACACACCCACCCAATCTTCCTTCACACACACACAGACACACACACTCACTGTCACACCCCACACACACCCACTCTCTTACTCACACACACACACACACTCACTCTCACACCCCACACACACACCCTCTCTCTTACTCACACACACACACACACACACACACACCCGCCCAACCAAACACAGTCTCTCACACCCCACCCACACAGACACCCACTTTCTCATTCACACACATACCCACTCTCCCTTCACACACACACACACACACACACACACACACACACTCTCTCACCCACCCAAACACACCCACTCTCTCACTCCCCACCCACATGGAGACCCACTTTCTCATTCACACACACACATATCCACTCTCCCTTCACACACACACACACACACACACATATATACCCACCCTCTCACTCCCACACACACACACCCACTCTCTCACCCCCAAGCATACTTATTCTCTCACTCCCACACACTTTCTCTACCAATCCACCCACACATGCACACTCTCACTCTCTCACTCGCACACACACACACACTCTCTCACCCCCAAACACATTCACTCTCACACACAAACACACATGCTCACACACACACACTCTCACACACACACACAAACACACACTCACACACACACACACCCACTCTCTCACCCCCCAAACACACTCACTCTCTCACCCCCACACACACACACACACATTTCTCACCCCCATACACTCTCACTCTCTCTCTCACACACACACACACACAGACACTCTCTCACTCACACCCACCCACCCACTCTCCCTTCACACACACTCACACACACCCACACCCACTCTCTCACCCTCCAAACACACTCACTTTCTCACTAACACACACACACACACACTCTCTCACCCCCATACACTCTCACTCTCTCTCTCACACACACACACACACAGACACTCTCTCTCACTCACACACACCCACCCACTCTCCCTTCACACACACACACACACCCACTCTCACACCCCACACACACACCCACTCTCTTACTCACTCACACACACACACACACTCTCTCACTCACACACACACTCCCACTCTCCCTTCACACACACATACACACACACAATCACTCTCACATCCCACACACACACCCACTCTCTTACTCACTCACACACACAAACATTCTCTCACTCACAAACATCCACCCAACCTTCCTTCACACACACACAGACACACACACTCACTGTCACACCCCACACACATACACCCACTCTCTTACTCACTCACACACACACACACACACACACCCACTCTCTCACCCCCCAAACCCCAACCACTCTCTCACACACACACACACTCACACACTCCCCCACTCTCTCACCGGCCCAAACACACCCACTCTCTCATTCCCCACCCACACAGACACCCACTTTCTCACTCACACACACAAACACCCACTCTCACACCCCAAACACACACCGACTCTCTTACTCACTCACACACACACACACACACTCTCTCACCCGCCCAACCTCACCCACTCTCTCATTCCCCACCCACACAGACACCCACTTTCTCATTCACACACACACACATACCCACTCTCCCTTCACACACAGACACACACCAACTCTCTCACTCACACACACAGACACACACACACCCACACTCTCACACACACACACACACACACACACACCCATTCACTCATCCTCCAAACCCCACCCACTCTCTCACCCCCCCAAACCCCACCCACTCTCTCACACAAACACACACACTCTCTCACCCGCCCAAACACACCCACTCTCTCACTCCCCACCCACACAGACACCCACTTTCTCATTCACACACACACGTACCCACTCTCCCTTCACACACAACCACACACACACACACACACACACACATATATACCCACCCTTTCACTCCCACAAACACACACCCACTCTCTCACCCCCCATTCACTCTCACTCTCTCTCACACACACACACACACACCCACTCTCTCACCCCCCAAACACACTCACTCTCTCACTCACACACACACACACACACCCACTCTCCCTTCACACACACACACACACACTCTCTCTCTCGCACAAACCCACCCACTCTCCCTTCACACACACACACACACACACACACACACACACACATAAAATCTCTCACTCACACACACCCACCCACTCTCCCTTCACACCCACACTCACTCTCACATCCGACACACACACCCACTCTCTTACTCACTCACACACACACACACACACACACACTCTCTCACTCCCCACCCACACAGACACCCACTTTCTCATTCACACACACACATACACACTCTCCCTTCATACACACACACACACACACAAATATATATACCCACCCTCTCACTCCCACACACACACACACACTCTCTCACCCCGAAGCATACTTATTCTCTCACTCCCACACACTTACTCTACCACTCCCCCGACGCATACACACACTTACTCTCTCACTCGCACACAGACACACACACTCTCTCACCCCCAAACACATTCACTCTCACACACAAACACACATGCTCACACACACACACTCTCACACACACACACAAACACACACTCACACACACACACACACTCTCTCACCCCCCAAACACACTCACTCTCTCACCCCCACACACACACACATACACACACACACATCTCTCCCCCCCCACACACTCTCACTCTCTCTCTCTCACACACACACAGACGATCTCTCACTCACACCCACCCACCCACTCTCCCTTCACACAAACTCACACACACCCACACCCACTCTCTCACCCTCCAAACACACTCACTTTCTCACTAACACACACACACACACACTCTCTCACACCCATACACTCTCACTCTCTCTCACACATACACACACACACAGACACTGTCTCTCACTCACACACACCCACCCACTCTCCCTTCACACACACACACACCCACTCTCAAACCCCACACACACACCCACTCTCTTACTCACTCACACACACACACACACACTCTCTCACTCACACACACACACACACTCTCCCTTCACGCACACACACACACACACACAATCACTCTCACATCCCACACACACACCCACTCTCTTACTCACTCACCCACACAAACACTCTGTCACTCACACACACCCACCCAATCTTCCTTCACACACACACAGACACACACACTCACTGTCACACCCCACACACACCCACTCTCTTACTCACACACACACACACACTCACTCTCACACCCCACACACACACCCTCTCTCTTACTCTCACACACACACACACACACACACACACCCACACTCTCACCCCCCAAACTCCAACCACTCTCTCACACACACACACACACACACTCACACACTCCCCCACTCTCTCACCGGTCCAAACACACCCACTCTCTCATTCCCCACCCACACAGACACCCACTTTCTCATTCACACACACACATACCCACTCTCCCTTCACACACAGACACACACCAACTCTCTCACTCACACACACAGACACACACACACCCACACTCTCACACACACTCACACACACCCATTCTCTCATCCCCCAAACCCCACACACTCTCTCACACACACACGCACACACACCCACTCTCTCACCCCCCAAACCCCACCCACTCTCTCACACACACACACACACACACTCTCTCACCCGCCCAAACACACCCACTCTCTCACTCCCCACCCACACAGACACCCACTTTCTCATTCACACACACACATACCCACTCTCCCTTCACATACACACACACACACACAAACACACACACACATATATACCCACCCTCTCACTCCCACAAACACACACCCACACTCTCACCCCCATACACTCTCACTCTCTCTCACACACACACACACACACCCACTCTCTCACCCCCCAAACACACTCACTCTCTCACTCACACACACACACACAACCCCACTCTCTCACCCCCCATACCTTCTCACTCTCACACACACACACACACACACACACCCACTCTCTCACTCACACACACACACCCACTCTCTCACTCACACACACACATCCACTCTCTCTCCCCCCATACACTCTCACTCTAGCTCTCACACACACACACACACACACACTCTCTCACACCCCACACACACAACCACTCTCTTACTCACTCACACACACACACACACACCCACTCTCTCACCCGCCAAACCCCACCCACTCTCTCACACAAACACACTCACACACCCACACTCTCACCCCCCAAATGCCACCCACTCTCTCTCACACATTCACACACACACACCAACTCTCTCACCCCCCAAACCCCACCCAATCTCTCTGACACACACACACACACCCCACTCTCTCATCCACCCAAACACACCCACTCTCTCATTCCCCACCCACACAGACACCCACTTTCTCACACACACACACACACACACACACACACACCCATTCTCACACCCCAAACACACACCGACTCTCTTACTCACTCACACACACACACACTCTCACCCGCCCAACCAAACACACTCTCTCATTCCCCAAGCCCGACCCACTCTCTCACTCACACACACACACACACACACACACACACACACTCTCTCTCACCCACCCAAACACACCCACTCTCTCACTCCCCACCCACACGGACACCCACTTTCTCATTCACACACACACATACCCAATCTCCCTTCACACACTCACACACACACACACATATATACCCACCCTCTCACTCCCACACACACACACCCACTCTCTCATCCCCCAAACACACTCACTCTCTCACTCTCACACACTCACTCTCACAAACACACACACACACTCACACTCACACACATACACACCACACACTCCATTCTCTCAGCCCCCATACACTCTCACTCTCTCACAAACACACAAACATTCTCTCACTCACACACACCCACCCACTCTCCTTTCACACACACAACCACTCTCACACCCCACACACACACCCACTCTCTTACTCACTCACACACACACACACACTCTCTCACTCGCACACAGCCACCCACTCTCCCTTCACACACACACACACACACACACACACACACACACACACACAATCTCTCATTCACACACACCCACCCACACTCCCTTCACACACACACTCACTCTCACACACGACACCCACACCCACTCTCTTACTCACTCTAACACACACAAACACTCTCTCACACCCCACCCACACAGACACCCACTTTCTCATTCACACACACACATACCCACTCTCCCTTCACACACACACACACACACACACACACACACACACACATATATATACCCACCCTCTCACTCCCACACAAACACACCCACTCTCTCACCCCCCCGAGCATACTTATTCTCTCACTCCCACACACTTAATCTACCACTCCCCTCACACATACACACACTTACTCTCTCACTTGCACACACATACACACTCTCTCACCACCAAACACACACTCTCACACACAAACACACATGCTCACACACACACACACACACACAGTCTCACACCCCACACACACACCCACTCTCTTACTCACTCACACACAAACACACATACTCTCTCACTCACACACACCCACCCTTCCTTCACACACACACACACACCCACTCTCACACCCCACACACACACCCACTCTCTTACTCACTCACACACACACACACATACACACACACACACACACACACACAATCACTCTCACACCCCACACACACACCCACTCTCTTACTCACTCACACACACACACATACACTCTCACACCCCACACACACACCCAATTTCCCTTCACACACAGACACACACTCTCTCTCTCGCACAAACCCACCCACTCTCCCTTCACACACACACACACACACACACACATAAAATCTCTCACTCACACACACCCACCCACTCTCCCTTCACACACACACTCACTCTCACATCCGACACACACACCCACTCTCTCACTCACTCACACACACATACACACAAACACACACTCTCTCACATCCCACCCACACAGACACCCACTTTCTCATACACACACACACATACACACTCTCCCTTCACACACACACACACACACACACAAATATATATACCCACCCTCTTACTCCCACACACACACACCCACTCTCTCACCCCCAAGCATACTTATTCTCTCACTCCCACACACTTACTCTACCACTCCCCCCATGCATACACACACTTACTCTCTCACTCGCACACACACACACACACACACACTCTCTCACCCCCAAACACATTCACTCTCACACACAAACACACATGCTCACACACACACACTCTCACACACACACACAAACACACACTCACACACACACACCCACTCTCTCATCCCCCAAACACACTCACTCTCTCACTCTCACACACTCACTCTCACAAACACACACACACACTCACACTCACACACATACACACCACACACTCCATTCTCTCAGCCCCCATACACTCTCACTCTCTCACAAACACACAAACATTCTCTCACTCACACACACCCACCCACTCTCCTTTCACACACACAACCACTCTCACACCCCACACACACACCCACTCTCTTACTCACTCACACACACACACACACACACACACACACTCTCACACCCCACACACACACCCACTCTCTTACTCACTCACACACACACACACACTCTCTCACTCGCACACAGCCACCCACTCTCCCTTCACACACACACACACACACACACACACACACACACACACAATCTCTCATTCACACACACCCACCCACACTCCCTTCACACACACACTCACTCTCACACACGACACCCACACCCACTCTCTTACTCACTCTAACACACACAAACACTCTCTCACACCCCACCCACACAGACACCCACTTTCTCATTCACACACACACATACCCACTCTCCCTTCACACACACACACACACACACACACACACACACACATATATATACCCACCCTCTCACTCCCACACAAACACACCCACTCTCTCACCCCCCCGAGCATACTTATTCTCTCACTCCCACACACTTAATCTACCACTCCCCTCACACATACACACACTTACTCTCTCACTTGCACACACATACACACTCTCTCACCACCAAACACACACTCTCACACACAAACACACATGCTCACACACACACACACACACACAGTCTCACACCCCACACACACACCCACTCTCTTACTCACTCACACACAAACACACATACTCTCTCACTCACACACACCCACCCTTCCTTCACACACACACACACACCCACTCTCACACCCCACACACACACCCACTCTCTTACTCACTCACACACACACACACATACACACACACACACACACACACACACAATCACTCTCACACCCCACACACACACCCACTCTCTTACTCACTCACACACACACACATACACTCTCACACCCCACACACACACCCAATTTCCCTTCACATACACACACACACTCTCTCTCTCGCACAAACCCACCCACTCTCCCTTCACACACACACACACACACACACACACACATAAAATCTCTCACTCACACACACCCACCCACTCTCCCTTCACACACACACTCACTCTCACATCCGACACACACACCCACTCTCTCACTCACTCACACACACATACACACAAACACACACTCTCTCACATCCCACCCACACAGACACCCACTTTCTCATACACACACACACATACACACTCTCCCTTCACACACACACACACACACACACAAATATATATACCCACCCTCTTACTCCCACACACACACACCCACTCTCTCACCCCCAAGCATACTTATTCTCTCACTCCCACACACTTACTCTACCACTCTCCCCATGCATACACACACTTACTCTCTCACTCGCACACACACACACACACACACACTCTCTCACCCCCAAACACATTCACTCTCACACACAAACACACATGCTCACACACACACACTCTCACACACACACACAAACACACACTCACACACACACACCCACTCTCTCACCCCCCAAACACACTCACTCTCTCACCCCCACACACACACACATACACACGCACATATCTCTCACCCCCCATACACTCTCACTCTCTCTCTCACACACACACACACAGACGCTCTCTCACTCACACCCACCCACCAACTCTCCCTTCACACAAATTCACACACACCCACACCCACTCTCTCACCCTCCAAACACACTCACTTTCTCACTAACACACACACACACACTCTCTCACCCCCATACACTCTCACTCTCTCTCACACATACACACACACACACACAGACACTCTCTCTCACTCACACACACCCACCCACTCTCCCTTCACACACACACACACCCACTCTCAAACCCCACACACACACCCACTCTCTTACTCACTCACACACACACACACACACACTCTCTCACTCACACACACACACACCCACTCTCCCTTCACACACACACACACACACACACACCCACACTCTCGCCCGCCCAAACACACCCACTCTCTCATTCCCCACCCACACAGACACCCACTTTCTCATTCACACACACACATACCCACTCTCCCTTCACACACACACACACACACACAATCACTCTCATACCCCACACACACACCCACTCTCTTACTCACTCACACACACACACACACTCACTCTCACACCCCACACACACACCCTCTCTCTTACTCTCACACACACACACACACACACACACACACACACACACACACCCACTCTCTCACCCCCCAAACCCCAACTACTCTCTCACACACACACACACACACTCACACACTCCCCCACTCTCTCACCGGCCCAAACACACCCACTCTCTCATTCCCCACCCACACAGACACCCACTTTCTCATTCACACACACACATACACACTCTCCTTTCACACACAGACACACACCAACTCTCTCACTCACACACACAGACACACACACACCCACACTCTCACACACACACACACACACCCATTCTCTCATCCCCCAAACCCCACCCACTCTCTCACTCACACACGCACACACACCCACTCTCTCACCCCCCAAACCCCACCCACTCTCTCACCCCCCAAACCCCACCCACTCTCTCACACACACACACACACACACACTCTCACCCGCCCAAACACACCCACTCTCTCACTCCCCACCCACACAGACACCCACTTTCTCATTCACACACACACATACCCACTCTCCCTTCACATACACACACACACACATATATACCCACCCTCTCACTCCCACACACACACACCCACTCTCTCACCCCCCATACACTCTCACTCTCTCTCTCACACACACACACACCCACTCTCTCACCCCCCAAACACACTCACTCTCTCACTCACACACACACACACCCACTCTCTCACCCCCCATACCTTCTCACTCTCTCTCACACACACACACACACACACACACACACCCACTCTCTCACTCACACACACACACCCACTCTCTCTCCCCCCATACACTCTCACTCTAGCTCTCACACACACACACACACTCTCTCACACCCCACACACACACCCACTCTCTTACTCATTCACACACACACACCCACTCTCTCACCCGCCATACCCCACCCACTCTCTCACACAAACACACTCACACACCCACTCTCTCACCCCCCAAATGCCACCCACTCTCTCTCACACACACACCAACTCTCTCACCCCCCAAACCCCACCCAATCTCTCACACACACACACACACACACACACACAGCCCCCACTCTCTCACCCACCCAAACACACCCACTCTCTCATTCCCCACCCACATAGACACCCACTTTCTCACACACACACACCCAATCTCACACCCCAAACACACACCGACTCTCTTACTCACTCACACACACACACACACACACTCTCACCCGCCCAACCAAACACACTCTCTCATTCCCCAAGCCCCACCCACTCTCTCACTCACACACACACACACACACACACACACACACACTCTCTCACCCACCCAAACACACCCACTCTCTCACTCCCCACAAACACGGACACCCACTTTCTCATTCACACACACACATACCCAATCTCCCTTCACACACTCACACACACACACATATATACCCACCCTCTCACTCCCACACACACACACCCACTCTCTCACCGCCCAAACACACTCACTCTCTCACTCTCACACACTCACTCTCTCAAACACACACACACACACTCACACTCACACACATACACACCACACACTCCATTCTCTCAGCCCCCATACACTCTCACTCTCTCACACACACACAAACACTCTCTCACTCACAGACACCCACCCACTCTCCTTTCACACACATAACCACTCTCACACCCCACACACACACCCACTCTCTTACTCACTCACACACACACACACACACACACACACACACGCACACTCTCACACCCCACACACACACCCACTCTCTTCCTCACTCACACACACACACACACACACACACACACTCTCTCACTCGCACACACCCACCCACTCTCCCTTCACACACACACACACACACACACA
>NC_054487.1:17055063-17062628 GCF_017639515.1 Carcharodon carcharias
ATCTCACACACACACACACCCTGACACATACACACACACACACTCTCTCACCCCCCAAACACACTCACACTCTCAATCACACACATACACACCCCACACACCACTCTCTCAGCCCCCATACACTCTCACTCTCTCACACACACACACACTCTCTCACTCACACACACCCACCCACTCTCCCTTCACACAAACACACACACACACACACTCTCACACCCCCCACACACACCCACTCTCTTACTCACTCACACACACACACACACCCACTTTCAAACCCCACACTCACACCCACTCTCTTACTCACTCATACACACACAGACACACACACTCTCTCACTCACACACACGCACCCACTCTCCATTCAGACACACACACACACACACTCACTCTCACACCCGACACACACACCCACTCTCTTACTCACTCACACACACACACACACACTCTCTCACCCCCAAGCATACTTATTCTCTCACTCCCACACACTTACTCTACCACTCCCCCCACACATACACACACTCACTCTCACACACACACACACACATGCTCACAGACACCCACTTTCTCACTCACACACACACACACCCACTCTCTCACCCCCAAACACACTCACTTTCTCACTAACACACACACAGACACACATACACACACACTCACTCACCCCCATACACTGTCACTCTCTCTCACAAACACACACACACACACAGACACTCTCTCTCACTCACACACACCCACCCACTCTCCCTTCACACACACCCATTCTCACACCCCACACACACACCTAATCTCTTACTCACTCACACACACACACCCACTCTCCCTTCACACACACACACACACACACACACACAATCACTCTCACACCCCACACACACACCCACTCTCTTACTCACTCACACACACACTCTCTCACTCACACACACCCACCCACTCTCCCTTCACACACAAACACACACACACTCACTGTCAGACCCCACACACACACCCACTCTCTTATTCACTCACACACACACACACACCCACTCTCTCACCCCCCAAACCCGACCCACTCTCTCACACACACACACTCACACACTCCCCCACTCTCTCACCCGCCCAAACACACCCACTCTCTCATTCCCCACCCACACAGACACCCACTTTCTCACTGACACACACACACACACCCACTCTCATACCCCAAACAAACACCGACTCTCTTACTCACTCACACAAACACACACACCCTCTCTCACCCGCCCAACCACAACCACTCTCTCATTCCCCACCCACACAGACACCCACTTTCTCATTCACACACACCCACACCCACTCTCCCTTCACACACAGACACACACCAACTCTCTCACTCACACACACAGACACACACACACCCACACTCTCACACACACACACACACCCATTCTCTCATCCCCCAAACCCCACCCACTCTCTCACTCACACACACACCCACTCTCTCACCCCCCAAACCCCACCCACTCTCACACACACACACACACACACACACACACTCTCTCACTCGCCCAAACACACCCACTCTCTCACTCCCCACCCACACAGACACCCACTTTCTCACTCACACACACACACACCCACTCTTCCTTCACGTACACACACACACACAAACACACACACATATATACCCACCCTCTCACTCCCACAAACAAACACCCACTCTCTCACCCCCCCATACACTCTCACTCTCTCTCACACACACCCACTCTCTCAACCCCCAAACACACTCACTCTCTCACTCTCACACACACACACACCCCCACTCTCTCACTCACACACACACACCCACTCTCTCTCCCCCATACCCTCTCACTCTAGCTCTCACACACACACACACAAACTCTCTCACACCCCACACACACACCCACTCTCTTACTCACTCACACACACACACACACACACACACACACACTCTCTCCCGCCAAACCCCACCCACTCTCTCACACAAACAGACACACACACCCACTCTCTCACCCCCCAAACGCCACCCACTCTCTCTCACACACACACACAGACACCAACTCTCTCACCCCCCAAACCCCACCCCCTCTCTCTCTCACACACACACACCCACACACACACACACACACACACACCCCCCACTCTCTCACCCACCCAAACGTACCCACTCTCTCATTCCCCACCCAAACAGACACCCACTTTCTCACACACACACACACAATCCCACACCCCAAACACACACCGACTCTCTTACTCACTCACACACACAAAGACGCACTCTCACCCGCTAAAACCAAACCCACTCTCTCATTCCCCAAGCCCCACCCACTCACTCACACACACACACACACTCTCTCACCCACCCAAACACACCCACTCTCTCACTCCCCACCCACACAGACACCTACTTTCTCATTCACACACACACATACCCACTCTCCCTTCACACACACACACACACACACACACATATATATACCCACCCTCTCACTCCCACACACACACCCACTCTCTCACCCACCAAACACACTCACTCTCTCACTCTCACACACACACTCTTACAAAAACACACACACACACACACACACTCACACACACACACACCACACACTCCACTCTCTCAGCCCCCATACACTCTCACTCTCTCACACACACACAAACACTCTCTCACTCACACACACCCACCCACTCTCCCTTCACACACACACCCAGTCTCACACCCCACACACACACCCACTCTCTTACTCACTCACACACACACACACACACACTGTGCCTTCACACACACACACACACACACACACACACACACACACACACACACACCCACTCTCACACCCCACACACACACCCACTCTCTTACTCACTCACACACACACACACACACACACACACTCTCTCCCTCGCACAAACCCACCCACTCTCCCTTCACACACACACACATAAAATCTCTCACTCACACACACCCACCCACTCTCCCTTCAAACACACACTCACTCTCACACCCGACACACACACCCACTCTCTTACTCACTCGCACACACACACACACACACACACAAATATATATACCCACCCTCTCACTCCCACACACACACACACCCACTCTCTCACCCCCAAGCATACTTATTCTCTCACTCCCACACACTTACTCTACCACTCCCCCCACGCATACACACACTTACTCTCTCACTCGCACACACACACACACACACACACTCTCACTCCCAAACACACTCACTCTCACACACAAACACACATGCTCACACGCACACACTCTCACACACACACACAAACACACACTCACACACACACACCCACTCTCTCACCCCCCAAACACACTCACTCTCTCACTGACACATACACACACATACATACACACACATTTCTCACCCCCCATACACTCTCACTCTCTGTCTCACACACACACAGACACTCTCTCACTCACACCCACCCACACACTCTCCCTTCACACACACTCACACACACACACACACACTCTCTCAGCCCCCAAACACACTCACTCTCTCACTCACACACACACACACCCACTCTCTCACCCCCCATACATTCTCACTCTCTCTCACACACACACACACACACACACCCACTCTCTCACTCACACACACACACCAACTCTCTCTCCCCCCATACACTCTCACTCTAGCTATCACACACACACACACACACACACTCTCTCACACCCCACACACACAACCACTCTCTTACTCACTCACACACACACTCACACACCCACTCTCTCACCCCCCAAACGCCACCCACTCTCTCTCACACACACACACACCAACTCTCTCACCCCCCAAACCCCACCCCATCTCTCTTACACACACACACACACACACCCCCCACTCTCTCACCCACCCAAACACACCCACTCTCTCATTCCCCACCCACACAGACACCTACTTTCTCACACACACACAGACCCAATCTCACACCCCAAACACACACCGACTCTCTTACTCACTCACACACACACACACACACACTCTCACCCGCCCAACCAAACACACTCTCTCATTCCCCAAGCCCCACCCACTCTCTCACTCACACACACACACACACACACAAACACTCTCTCACCCTCCCAAACACACCCAATCTCTCACTCCCCACCCACACAGACACCCACTTTCTCATTCACACACACACATACCCACTCTCCCTTCACACACACACACACATATATACCCACCCTCTCACTCCCACACACACACACCCACTCTCTCACCACCCAAACACACTCACTCTCTCACTCTCACACACGCACTCTCACAAACACACACTCACACTCACACTCACACAGACACACACCACACACTCCATTCTCTCAGCCCCCATACACTCTCACTCTCTCACACACACACAAACACTCTCTCACTCACACACACCCACCCACTCTCCTTTCACACACACAACCACTCTCACACCCCACACACACACCCACTCTCTTACTCACTCACACACACACACACACACACGCACACTCTCTCACTCTCACACACCCACCCATTCTCCCTTCACACAGACACACACACACACACACAATCTCTCATTCACACACACCCACCCACACTCCCTTCACACACACACTCACTCTCACACCCGACACACACACCCACTCTCTTACTCACTCACACACACACACTCTCTCACACCCCACCCACACAGACACCCACATTCTCATTCACACACACACATACACACTCTCCCTTCACACACACACACACACACACATATATACCCACCGTCTCACTCCCACACACACACACCCACTCTCTCACCCCCAAGCATACTTATTCTCTCACTCCCACACACTTAATCTACCACTCCCCTCACACATACACACACTTACTCTCTCACTCGCACACGCACACACACACTCTCTCACCACCAAACACACTCACTCTCACACACAAACACACATGCTCACACACACACACACACAGTCTCACACCCCACACACACACCCACTCTCTTACTCACTCACACACACACAAACATACTCTCTCACTCACACACACCCACCCACTCTTCCTTCACACACACACACACACACACCCACTCTCACACCCCACACACACACCCACTCTCTTACTCACTCAGACACACACACACACATACACACACCCACACACACACCCACTCACACACCCCACACACACACCCACTCTCTTACTCACTCACACACACACACACACACACACTGTGCCTTCACACACACACACACACACACACACACACACACCCACTCTCACACCCCACACACACACCCACTCTCTTACTCACTCACACACACACACACACACACACACACATACTCTCTCCCTCGCACAAACCCACCCACTCTCCCTTCACACACACACACATAAAATCTCTCACTCACACACACCCACCCACTCTCCCTTCAAACACACACTCACTCTCACACCCGACACACACACCCACTCTCTTACTCACTCGCACACACACACACACACACACACAAATATATATACCCACCCTCTCACTCCCACACACACACACCCACTCTCTCACCCCCAAGCATACTTATTCTCTCACTCCCACACACTTACTCTACCACTCCCCCCACGCATACACACACTTACTCTCTCACTCGCACACACACACACACACACACACTCTCACTCCCAAACACACTCACTCTCACACACAAACACATGCTCACACGCACACACTCTCACACACACACACAAACACACACTCACACACACACACCCACTCTCTCACCCCCCAAACACACTCACTCTCTCACTCACACACACACACACATACACACACACACATTTCTCACCCCCCATACACTCTCACTCTCTGTCTCACACACACACACACAGACACTCTCTCACTCACACCCACCCACACACTCTCCCTTCACACACACTCACACACACACACACCCACTCTCTCACCCCCCAAACACACTCACTCTCTCACTCACACACACACACACACCCACTCTCTCACCCCCCATACATTCTCACTCTCTCTCACACACACACACACACACACACACCCACTCTCTCACTCACACACACACACCAACTCTCTCTCCCCCCATACACTCTCACTCTAGCTATCACACACACACACACACACACACTCTCTCACACCCCACACACACAACCACTCTCTTACTCACTCACACACACACTCACACACCCACTCTCTCACCCCCCAAACGCCACCCACTCTCTCTCACACACACACACACACCAACTCTCTCACCCCCCAAACCCCACCCCATCTCTCTTACACACACACACACACACACCCCACTCTCTCACCCACCCAAACACACCCACTCTCTCATTCCCCACCCACAGAGACACCTACTTTCTCACACACACACAGACCCAATCTCACACCCCAAACACACACCGACTCTCTTACTCACTCACACACACACACACACACACTCTCACCCGCCCAACCAAACACACTCTCTCATTCCCCAAGCCCCACCCACTCTCTCACTCACACACACACACACACACACAAACACTCTCTCACCCTCCCAAACACACCCACTCTCTCACTCCCCACCCACACGGACACCCACTTTCTCATTCACACACACACATACCCACTCTCCCTTCACACACACACACACACACACATATATACCCACCCTCTCACTCCCACACACACACACCCACTCTCTCACCGCCCAAACACACTCACTCTCTCACTCTCACACACCCACTCTCACAAACACACACTCACACTCACACTCACACAGACACACACCACACACTCCATTCTCTCAGCCCCCATACACTCTCACTCTCTCACACACACACAAACACTCTCTCACTCACACACACCCACCCACTCTCCTTTCACACACACAACCACTCTCACACCCCACACACACACCCACTCTCTTACTCACTCACACACACACACACACACACGCACACTCTCTCACTCTCACACACCCACCCATTCTCCCTTCACACAGACACACACACACACACACAATCTCTCATTCACACACACCCACCCACACTCCCTTCACACACACACTCACTCTCACACCCGACACACACACCCACTCTCTTACTCACTCACACACACACACTCTCTCACACCCCACCCACACAGACACCCACTTTCTCATTCACACACACACATACACACTCTCCCTTCACACACACACACACACACATATATACCCACCGTCTCACTCCCACACACACACACCCACTCTCTCACCCCCAAGCATACTTATTCTCTCACTCCCACACACTTACTCTACCACTCCCCCGACGCATACACACACTCACTCTCTCACTCGCACACACACAAACACTCTCTCACCACCAAACACACTCACTCTCACACACAAACACACATGCTCACACACACACACACACACAGTCTCACACCCCACACACACACACACTCTCTTACTCACTCACACACACACACACACACAGTCTCACACCCCACACACACACACACTCTCTCACTCACACACACACACACACACACACACACACTCTCACACCCCACACACACACACACTCTCTCACTCACACACA
>NC_054487.1:17063128-17065628 GCF_017639515.1 Carcharodon carcharias
ACACAGACATATACTACCCCCTCACATCCCCAACACACACACACACAAATACACAGACATATACTACCACCTCACACCCCCCAACACACACACACAGACATATACTACCCCCTCACACCCCCAACACAGACACAGAAAGACATATACTAACCCCTCACACCCTCCAACACACACACGCACACAGACATATAATACCCCTTCGCCCCCCCCCAAGCACGCACGCACACACACAAACACACACACACATATACTACCCTCTCACACCCCCCAACACACACACACACACACACACACACACAGACATATACTACCCCCTCGCTCCCCCAACACACACACACACACATATACTACCCCCTCACAATCCCAACACACACACACACATATACTACCCCCTCGCACCCCTCCAACACACACACATACAGACATATACTACCTCCTCACAATCCCAACACACACACACGCACATATACTACCCCCTCACACTCCCCAACACACACACACACTCATATACTACTCCCTCGCAACCCCAACACACACACACACACACACACACACACACAGACATATACTACCCCCTAGCACCACCAACACACACACACACACACACACATATACTACCTTCTCACACCCCCCAACACACACACACACACACACACACACACAAGACACACACACTACTCACACACAGACATATACTACCCCCTCAAACCCCACAACACACACACAAACACACAGACATATACTACCCCCTCACACCCCCAACACACACACACAGACATATACTACCCCCTCACACCCCCAACGCAGACACACACAGACATATACTACCCCCTCACACCCTCCAACACACACACGCACACAGACATTTACTACGCCTTTGCCCCCCCCCCAAACACACACACACACACACACACACACACACACACACACAGACATATACTACCCACTCGCACCCCCAACACACACACACACATACACACACAGACATATACTACCACCTCGCTCACACAACACCCACACACACACACGCACATATACTACCCTCTCACAACCCCCAACACACAAACTCATACACACACACACACACATATACTACCCCCTCACAATCCCAACACACACACACACACACACACACATATACTACCCCCACGCACCCATCCAACACACACACATACAGACATATACTACCTCCTCACAATCCCAACACACACACACACACATATACTACCCCCTGACACTCCCCAACACACACACACACTCATATACTACTCCCTCGCACCCCCTACACACACACACACACACACACACACACACACACACACTAAGACATATACCACCCCCTCATAAACACACACACACAGAAATATGCTATCTCTCACATTCCCCCCAACACACACACACACACACACATATACTACTCCTTCACAACCCCCAACACACATACACACACACACACACACAGACATATACTACCCCGTCGCACCCCCAACACACACACACACACACACAAAATCATATAATACCCCTTCACACACCCGAACACACACACACACACACACACACACACACACACACACAGAGACATATACCACACCCTCGTACACACACACACACAGATATATACTATCTCTCACATTCCCCCCAACACACACACACAGGCATATACTACCCCCTCACACCCTCCAACACACACACGCACACAGACATATACAACCCCTTCGCACCCCCCAACACACACACACACACACACACACACACACACACACACACACACACATACAAGGACATATACTACCCCCTAACACCCCCAACACACACACACACACACACACATACTACGCCCTCGCTGCCCCAACACATACACACACACAAAAATATACTACCCCCTCACACCCCCAACACACGCACGCACACACACACATACACACACACACACATAATCATATACTACCCCGTCACACACCCGAACACACACACACACACAATCATATACTACCCCCTCGCACACCCCAATACAAACACACACACACACAATCATATACTACCAACTCACACCCCCAACACACACACACACACACACACACAAACATATACTACCCACTCACACCCCCAACACACACAAACACACATACACACAATCATATACTACCCACTCACAATCCCAACACACACACACACACACACACAGACATATACTACCCACTTACGCCCCCCAACACACACACACACACACACATACACAGAAATATAACACCCCTTCACACCCCCCAACACGCAAACACATACACACACACAGACATATACTACCCCCTCACACCCCCAATACGCACACAAACACACAGACATATACTACAATCTCACACCCCCAACACACACACACACACAAAATCATATACTACCCCATCTCACCCCCCAACACACACACACACACACACACACACACACACAGACATACACTACCCCCTTACATTCCACAACACACACACAAACACACAGACAT
>NC_054487.1:17070628-17105628 GCF_017639515.1 Carcharodon carcharias
ACCCCCTAACACCCCCAACACACACACACACACACGCACATACTACGCCCTCGCTGCCCCAACACATACACACACACAAAAATATACTACCCCCTCACACCCCCAACACACGCACGCACACATACACACACACACACGCACACAATCATATACTACCCCTTCACACACCCGAACACACACACACACACAATCATATACTACCCCCTCGCACACCCCAATACAAACACACACACACACACAATCATATACTACCAACTCACACCCCCAACACACACACACACACACACACACACACACGAACATATACTACCCACTCACACCCCCAACACACACAAACACACATACACACAATCATATACTACCCACTCACAATCCCAACACACACACACACACACACACACACAGACATATACTACCCCCTTACGCCCCCCAACACACACACACACACACATACACAGACATATAACACCCCTTCACACCCCCCAACACGCAAACACATACACACACACAGACATATACTACCCCCTCACACCCCCAATACGCACACAAACACACAGACATATACTACAATCTCACACCCCCAACACACACACACACACACAAAATCATATACTACCCCATCTCACCCCCCAACACACACACACACACACACACACACACAGACATACACTACCCCCTTACATTCCACAACACACACACAAACATACAGACATATACTACCCCCTCACACCCCCAACACAGACACACACAAATACACAGACATATACTACCCCCTCATACCCCACAACACACAAACACAGACATATACTAACCCCTCACACCCCCAACACAGACACACACAGACATATATTACACACTCACACCCTCCAACTCACCACACACGCACACAGACATATACTACCCCCTCGCACCCCCAACACACACACACACACACACACACACACACAATCATATACTACCCCTTCGCACCCACCAACACACACACACACACACATACACACACAGACATATACTACCCCCTAGCACCCCCAACACACACACACACACACACACACATATATTACCCTCTCACACCCCCCCAACACACACACACACACACACACACACGCACAGACATATACTACCCCCTCACACCCTACAAAACACACACAAACACACAGACATATACTACCCCCTCACATCCCCAACACACACACACACAAATACACAGACATATACTACCACCTCACACCCCCCAACACACACACACAGACATATACTACCCCCTCACACCCCCAACACAGACACAGAAAGACATATACTAACCCCTCACACCCTCCAACACACACACGCACACAAACATATAATACCCCTTCGCCCCGCCCCAAGCACGCACGCACACACACAAACACACACACACATATACTACCCTCTCACACCCCCCAACACACACACACACACACACACACACACACAGACATATACTACCCCCTCGCTCCCCCAACACACACACACACACACATATACTACCCCCTCACAATCCCAACACACACACACACATATACTACCCCCTCGCACCCCTCCAACACACACACATACAGACATATACTACCTCCTCACAATCCCAACACACACACACGCACATATACTACCCCCTCACACTCCCCAACACACACACACACTCATATACTACTCCCTCGCAACCCCAACACACACACACACACACACACACACACAGACATATACTACCCCCTAGCACCACCAACACACACACACACACACACACACATATACTACCTTCTCACACCCCCCAACACACACACACACACACACACACACACAAGACACACACACTACTCACACACAGACATATACTACCCCCTCAAACCCCACAACACACACACAAACACACAGACATATACTACCCCCTCACACCCCCAACACACACACACAGACATATACTACCCCCTCACACCCCCAACGCAGACACACACAGACATATACTACCCCCTCACACCCTCCAACACACACACGCACACAGACATTTACTACGCCTTTGCCCCCCCCCAAACACACACACACACACACACACACACACACACACACAGACATATACTACCCACTCGCACCCCCAACACACCACACACATACACACACAGACATATACTACCACCTCGCTCACACACACACACACACACACACGCACATATACTACCCTCTCACAACCCCCAACACACAAACTCATACACACACACACACACATATACTACCCCCTCACAATCCCAACACACACACACACACACACACATATACTACCCCCACGCACCCATCCAACACACACACATACAGACATATACTACCTCCTCACAATCCCAACACACACACACACACATATACTACCCCCTGACACTCCCCAACACACACACACACTCATATACTACTCCCTCGCACCCCCTACACACACACACACACACACACACACACACACACTAAGACATATACCACCCCCTCATAAACACACACACACAGAAATATGCTATCTCTCACATTCCCCCCAACACACACACACACACACACATATACTACTCCTTCACAACCCCCAACACACATACACACACACACACACACAGACATATACTACCCCGTCGCACCCCCAACACACACACACACACACACAAAATCATATAATACCCCTTCACACACCCGAACACACACACACACACACACACACACACACACACACACACACACAGAGACATATACCACACCCTCGTACACACACACACACAGATATATACTATCTCTCACATTCCCCCCAACACACACACACAGGCATATACTACCCCCTCACACCCTCCAACACACACACGCACACAGACATATACAACCCCTTCGCACCCCCCAACACACACACACACACACACACACACACACACACACACACACACACACACATACAAGGACATATACTACCCCCTAACACCCCCAACACACACACACACACACACACATACTACGCCATCGCTGCCCCAACACATACACACACACAAAAATATACTACCCCCTCACACCCCCAACACACGCACGCACACACACACACATACACACACACACACATAATCATATACTACCCCGTCACACACCCGAACACACACACACACACAATCATATACTACCCCCTCGCACACCCCAATACAAACACACACACACACAATCATATACTACCAACTCACACCCCCAACACACACACACACACACACACACAAACATATACTACCCACTCACACCCCCAACACACACAAACACACATACACACAATCATATACTACCCACTCACAATCCCAACACACACACACACACACACACAGACATATACTACCCACTTACGCCCCCCAACACACACACACACACACATACACAGAAATATAACACCCCTTCACACCCCCCAACACGCAAACACATACACACACACAGACATATACTACCCCCTCACACCCCCAATACGCACACAAACACACAGACATATACTACAATCTCACACCCCCAACACACACACACACACAAAATCATATACTACCCCATCTCACCCCCCAACACACACACACACACACACACACACACACACAGACATACACTACCCCCTTACATTCCACAACACACACACAAACACACAGACATATACTACCCCCTCACACCCCCAACACAGACACACACAGACATATATTACACACTCACACCCTCCAACTCACCACACACGCACACAGACATATACTACCCCCTCGCACCCCCAACACACATACACACACACACACACACACAATCATATACTACCCCTTCGCACCCACCAACACACACACACACACACATACACACACAGACATATACTACCCCCTAGCACCCCCAACACACACACACACACACACACACATATATTACCCTCTCACACCCCCCCAACACACACACACACACACACAAACGACACACACACACACACACACACACACACGCACAGACATATACTACCCCCTCACACCCTACAAAACACACACAAACACACAGACATATACTACCCCCTCACATCCCCAACACACACACACACAAATACACAGACATATACTACCACCTCACACCCCCCAACACACACACACAGACATATACTACCCCCTCATACCCCCAACACAGACACAGACAGACATATACTAACCCCTCACACCCTCCAACACACACACGCACACAGACATATAATACCCCTTCGCCCCCCCCAAGCACTCACGCACACACACAAACACACACACACATACACTACCCTCTCACACCCCCCAACACACACACACGCACACACACACACACACACAGACATATACTACCCCCTCGCTCCCCCAACACACACACACACACATATACTACCCCCTCACAATCCCAACACACACACACACATATACTACCCCCTCGCACCCCTCCAACACACACACATACAGACATATACTACCTCCTCACAATCCCAACACACACACGGACATATACTACCCCCTCACACTCCCCAACACACACACACACTCATATACTACTATCTCGCAACCCCAACACACACACACACACACACACACACACACACAGACATATACTACCCCTTCGCACCCCCAACACGCACACACACATACACACACAGACATATACTACCCCCTAGCACCACCAACACACACACACACACACACACATATACTACCTTTTCACACCCCCCAACACACACACACACACACACACACACACAAGACACACACACTACTCACACACAGACATATACTACCCCCTCAAACCCCACAACACACACACAAACACACAGACATATACTACCCCCTCACACCCCCAACACACACACACAGACATATACTACCCCCTCACACCCTCCAACACACACACGCACACAGACATTTACTACGCCTTCGCCCCCCCCCAAACACACACACACACACACACACACACACACACACACACAGACATATACTACCCACTCGCACCCCCAACACACACACACACATACACACACAGACATATACTACACCCTCGCACACACAACACACACACACACACACACACACACACATATACTACCCTCTCACAACCCCCAACACACAAACTCACACACACACACACATATACTACCCCCTCACAATCCCAACACACACACACACACACACATATACTACACCCACGCACCCATCCAACACACACACATACAGACATATACTACCTCCTCACAATCCCAACACACACACACACACATATACTACCCCCTGACACTCCCCAACACACACACACACTCATATACTACTCCCTCGCACCCCCTACACACACACACACACACACACACACACACACACACTAAGACATATACCACCCCTTCATAAACACACACACACAGAAATATGCTATCTCTCACATTCCCCCCAACACACACACACACACACATATACTACTCCTTCACAACCCCCAACACACATACACACACACACAAAATCATATAATACCCCTTCACACACCCGAACACACACACACACACACACATATACTACCCCCCCGCACCCCCAACACACACGCACACATAAACACACAGACATATACTACCCCCTCGCACCCACAACACAAACACACACACACACACACACATATAGTACCCTCTCACACCCCCCAACACACACACACACACACACACACACACACACAAATATACTACCCTCTCACACTCCCCAACACACATACCCAGACACACACATACACACACAGACATATACTACCCTCTCATACCCCTCCAACACACACACATACAGACATATACACCCCCCTCACACTCCTCAACACACACACACAGACATATACCACCCAACACACTCCACAACATATACACACACACACACAGATACTACCCCCTCACATTCCCCAACACACACACACACTCATATACTACCCCCTCACACCCTCCAACACACACACGCACACAGACATATACTACCCCCTCACACCCCCAAAACACACATACACACACAGAGACATATAGTACACCCTCGCACCCCCAACACACTCACACACACACACACAATCATATACTACCCCTTTGTACCTCCCAACACACACACAGACACACACACACAGACATATACTACCCCCTCGCAACCCCAACACACACACACACACATACATACAAGACATATACTACCCCTCGCACCCCCAACACACTCACACACATACACACACAGACATATACTACCCCCTCACACCCCCAACACACACACAAACACACACACACACACACACATATAATAACCTCTCACACCCCCCAACACACACACAAACACACACACACACACACACACACACACACACACACACACAGACATATACTACCCCCTCACACCCCACAACAAACACACAAACACACAAACATATACTACCCCTTCGCACCCCCCAAAACACATACACACACACAGACATCTACCACCCCCTCACACTCCCCAACACACACACACACACACACACACACACACACAGACATATACTACCCCCTCACACCCAACACACACACAAACACACAGACACATACTGCCCCCTCACACCCCCAACACACACACACACAAATACACAGACATATACTACCAACTCACAACCCCCAGCACACACACACAGACATATACTACCCCCTCACACCCCCAACACAGACACACACAGAAATATACTACCCCTTCACACCCTCCAACACACACACGCACACAGACATATGCTATACCCTCACACCCGCAACACACACATACACACACAGAGACATATAGTAACCCCTCGCACCCCCAACACACACACACAAACACACACACAATTATATACTACCCCTTCGCACCCCCAAAACACACACACACACACACAGACATCTACTACCCCCTCACACTCCCCAATACACACACACACACACACACACGCACAGACATATACTACCCCCTCGCACCCCCAACACACACACACACATACATACACAGACATATACTACCCCCTCACACCCCCAACACACACAAACACACACACCCCCCAACACACACACACACACACACACACAGACATATACTACCCCCTCGCACCCCCAACACACACACACACACACACACACACATATACTATCCTCTCACAACCCCCAACACACACACACACACAAACACACACACACACAGACATATACTACCCCCGCGCACCCCCAACACACACACACACACACACACAAACATATACTACCCCCTCACAGCCCCAACGCACACACACACACACACACATATAATAACCTCTCACACCCCCCAACACACACACACACACACACACACACACACAGACATATACTACCCCCTCACACCCCACAACAAACACACAAACACACAAACATATACTACCCCCTCGCACCCCCAACACGCACACACACACACAATTATATACTACCCCCTCACAGCCCCCAACACACACACACACACACACACACACACACACATATAATAACCTCTCATACACCCCAAAACACACACACACACACAGACATCTACTACCCCCTCACACTCCCCAACACACACACACACACACAGACATATACTACCCCCTCGCACCCCCAACGCACACACACACATACACACACAGACATATACTACCCCCTCACACCCCCCAACACAAACAAACAGACACACGCCCCAACACACACACACACACACACACCCACAGACATATACTATCCCCTCGCACCCCCAACACACACACACACACATATACACACAGAAATATACTACCCCCTCGCACCACCAACACACACACACACACACACACATATACTACCCCCAACACACACACACACACATACACAAACAGACATATACTACCCCCTCACACACCACAACACACACACAAACTCACAGACACATACTACCCCCTCACACCCCCAACACACACACACACAAATACACAGACATATACTACCAACTCACAACCCCCAACACACACACACACAGACATATACTACCCCCTCACACCCCCAACACACACACACACAAATACATAGACATATACTACCCCCTCACACCCCCCAGCACACACACAAACAGACATATACTACCCCCTCACATCCCCAACACACACACAGACATCTACTACCCCCTCACACTCCCCAACACACACACACACACACACACACACACAGACATATACTACCCCCTCGCACCCCCAACACACACACACATACATACACAGACATATGCTACCCCCTCACACCCCCAACACACACAAACACACACACCCCCCAACACACACACACACACAAACACAGACATATACTACCCCCTCGCACCCCCAACACACACACACACACACATATACTACCCTCTCACAACCCCAACACACACACACACACACACACAGACATATACTACCCCCTCACACCCCCAAAACACACATACACACACAGAGACATATAGTACCCCCTCGCACCCCCAACACACTCACACATACACACACAATCATATACTAGCCCTTTGTACCTCCCAACACACACACACAGACACACAGAAATATACTACCCCCTCGCACCCCCAACACACACACACACATACATACAAGACATATACTACCCCTCGCACCCCCAACACACTCACACACATACACACACAGACATATACTACCCCCTCGCACCCCCAACACACACACACACACACACACACACACATATAATAACCTCTCACACCCCCCAACACACACACAAACACACACAGACACAGACATATACTACCCCCTCACACCCCACAACAAACACACAAACACACAAACATATACTACCCCTTCGCACCCCCCAAAACACATACACACACACAGACATCTACCACCCCCTCACCCTCCCCAACACACACACACAGACACACACACACACACACAGACATATACTACCCCCTCAGACCCAACCCACACACAAACACACAGACACATACTACCCCTCACACCCCCAACACACACACACACAAATACACAGACATATACTACCAACTCACAACCCCCAACACACACACACAGACATATACTACCCCCTCACACCCCCAACACAGACACACACAGAAATATACTAGCCCCTCACAGCCCCAACGCACACACACATACACACACACATATAATAACCTCTCACACCCCCAACACACACACACACACACACACACACACACAGACATATACTACCCCCTCACACCCCACAACAAACACACAAACACACAAACTATACTACCCCCTCGCACCCCCAACACGCACACACACACACAATTATATACTACCCCCTCACAGCCCCCAACACACACACACACACACACACACACACACACACACACATATAATAACCTCTCATACCCCCCAAAACACACACACACACACAGACATCTACTACCCCCTCACACTCCCCAACACACACACACACACACAGACATATACTACCCCCTCGCACCCCCAACGCACACACACACATACACACACAGACATATACTACCCCCTCACACCCCCAACACAAACAAACAGACACACGCCCCAACACACACACACACACACCCACAGACATATACTATCCCCTCGCACCCCCAACACAAACACATACATATACACACAGAAATATACTACCCCCTCGCACCACCAACACACACACACACACACATATACTACCCCCAACACACCCCCCAACACACACACACGTACACACAAACAGACATATACTACCCCCTCACACACCACAACACACACACAAACACACAGACACATACTACCCCCTCACACCCCCAACACACACACACACAAATACACAGACATATACTACCAACTCACAACTCCCAACACACACACACACAGACATATACTACCCCCTCACATCCCCAACACACACACACACAAATACATAGACATATACTACCCCCTCACACCCCCCAGCACACACACAAACAGACATATACTACCCCCTCACATCCCCAACACACACACACACAGACATCTACTACCCCCTCACACTCCCCAACACACACACACACACACACACTCACACACACACACAGACATATACTACCCCCTCGCACCCCCAACACACACACACACATACATACACAGACATATACTACCCCCTCACACCCCCAACACACACAAACACACACACCCCCAACACACACACACACACAAACACAGACATATACTACCCCCTCGCACCCCCAACACACACACACACACACACATATACTACCCTCTCACAACCCCCAACACACACACACACACACACAGACATATACTACCCCCTCACACGCCCAAAACACACATACACACACAGAGACATATAGTACCCCCTCGCACCCCCAACACACTCACACACACACACACAATCATATACTACCCCTTTGTACCTCCCAACACACACACAGACACACAGAAATATACTACCCCCTCGCACCCCCAACACACACACACACACATACATACAAGACATATACTACCCCTCGCACCCCCAACACACACACACATACACACACAGACATATACTACCCCCTCGCACCCCCAACACACACACACAAACACACACACACACACACACACATATAATAACCTCTCACACCCCCCAACACACACACAAACACACACACACACACACACACACACACACACACACACACACACACAGACATATACTACCCCCTCACACCCCACAACAAACACACAAACACACAAACATATACTACCCCTTCGCACCCCCCAAAACACATACACACACACAGACATCTACCACCCCCTCACCCTCCCCAACACACACACACACACACACACACACAGACATATACTACCCCCTCACACCCAACACACACACAAACACACAGACACATACTACCCCTCACACCCCCAACACACACACACACAAATACACAGACATATACTACCAACTCACAACCCCCAACACACACACACAGACATATACTACCCCCTCACACCCCTAACACAGACACACACAGACATATACTACCCCTCGCACGCCCAACACACTCACACACATACACACACAGACATATACTACCCCCTCGCACCCCCAACACACACACACACACACACACATATAATAACCTCTCACACACCCAACACACACAAACACACACACACACACACACACAGACATATACTACCCCCTCACACCCCACAACAAACACACAAACACACAAACATATACTACCCCTTCGCACCCCCCAAAACACACACACACACACACAGACATCTACTACCCCCTCACACTCCCCAACACACACACACACACACACACACACACACACACACAGACATATACTACCCCCTCACACCCAACACACACACAAACACACAGACACATACTACCCCCTCACACCCTCAACACACACACACACAAATACACAGACATATAGTACCAACTCACAACCCCCAACACACACACACAGACATATACTACCCCCTCACACCACAAACACAGACACACACAGACATATACTACCCCCTCACACCCTCTAACACACACACGCACACAGACATATACTACCCCCTCACACCCCCAACACACACACACACAAATACACAGACATATACTACCCACTCACATTCCCAACACACACACACACAGACATATACTATCCCCTCACATCCAACACACACACAAACACACAGACACATACTGCCCCCTCACACCCCCAACACACACACACACAAATACACAGACATATACTACCAACTCACAACCCCCAACACACACACAGACATATACTACCCCCTCACACCCCCAACACAGACACACACAGAAATATACTACCCCCTCACACCCTCCAACACACACACGCACACAGACATATGCTACACCCTCACACCCACAACACACACATACCCACACAGAGACATATAGTAACCCCTCGCACCCCCAACACACACACACAAACACACACACAATTATATACTACCCCTTCGCACCCCCAAAACACACACACACACACACAGACATCTACTACCCCCTCACACTCCCCAATACACACACACACACACGCACACAGACATATACTACCCCCTCGCACCCCCAGCACACACACACACATACATACACAGACATATACTACCCCCTCACACCCCCAACACACACAAACACACACACCCCCCAACACACACACACACACACACACACACAGACATATACTACCCCCTCGCACCCCCAACACACACACACACACACACACATATACTACCCCCTCGCACACCCAACACACACACACACACAATTATATACTACCCCCTCACAGCCCCAACACACACACACACACACACACACATATAATAACCTCTCACACCCCCCAACACACACACAAACACACACAGACACAGACATATACTACCCCCTCACACCCCACAACAAACACACAAACACACAAACATATACTACCCCTTCGCACCCCCCAAAACACATACACACACACAGACATCTACCACCCCCTCACCCTCCCCAACACACACACACAGACACACACACACACACACAGACATATACTACCCCCTCAGACCCAACCCACACACAAACACACAGACACATACTACCCCTCACACCCCCAACACACACACACACAAATACACAGACATATACTACCAACTCACAACCCCCAACACACACACACAGACATATACTACCCCCTCACACCCCCAACACAGACACACACAGAAATATACTACCCCCTCACAGCCCCAACGCACACACACATACACACACACATATAATAACCTCTCACACCCCCAACACACACACACACACACACACAGACATATACTACCCCCTCACACCCCACAACAAACACACAAACACACAAACTATACTACCCCCTCGCACCCCCAACACGCACACACACACACAATTATATACTACCCCCTCACAGCCCCCAACACACACACACACACACACACACACACACACATATAATAACCTCTCATACCCCCCAAAACACACACACACACACAGACATCTACTACCCCCTCACACTCCCCAACACACACACACACACAGACATATACTACCCCCTCGCACCCCCAACGCACACACACACATACACACACAGACATATACTACCCCCTCACACCCCCAACACAAACAAACAGACACACGCCCCAACACACACACACACACACCCACAGACATATACTATCCCCTCGCACCCCCAACACAAACACACACATATACACACAGAAATATACTACCCCCCTCGCACCACCAACACACACACACACACACATATACTACCCCCAACACACCCCCCAACACACACACACGTACACACAAACAGACATATACTACCCCCTCACACACCACAACACACACACAAACACACAGACACATACTACCCCCTCACACCCCCAACACACACACACACAAATACACAGACATATACTACCAACTCACAACTCCCAACACACACACACACAGACATATACTACCCCCTCACATCCCCAATACACACACACACAAATACATAGACATATACTACCCCCTCACACCCCCCAGCACACACACAAACAGACATATACTACCCCCTCACATCCCCAACACACACACACACAGACATCTACTACCCCCTCACACTCCCCAACACACACACACACACACACACTCACACACACACACAGACATATACTACCCCCCTCGCACCCCCAACACACACACACACATACATACACAGACATATACTACCCCCTCACACCCCCAACACACACAAACACACACACCCCCAACACACACACACACACAAACACAGACATATACTACCCCCTCGCACCCCCAACACACACACACACATATACTACCCTCTCACAACCCCCAACACACACACACACACACACAGACATATACTACCCCCTCACACGCCCAAAACACACATACACACACAGAGACATATAGTACCCCCTCGCACCCCCAACACACTCACACACACACACACAATCATATACTACCCCTTTGTACCTCCCAACACACACACAGACACACAGAAATATACTACCCACTCGCACCCCCAACACACACACACACACATACATACAAGACATATACTACCCCTCGCACCCCCAACACACACACACATACACACACAGACATATACTACCCCCTCGCACCCCCAACACACACACACAAACACACACACACACACACACACATATAATAACCTCTCACACCCCCCAACACACACACAAACACACACACACACACACACACACACACACACACACACACAGACATATACTACCCCCTCACACCCCACAACAAAAACACAAACACACAAACATATACTACCCCTTCGCACCCCCCAAAACACATACACACACACAGACATCTACCACCCCCTCACCCTCCCCAACACACACACACACACACACACACACACAGACATATACTACCCCCTCACACCCAACACACACACAAACACACAGACACATACTACCCCTCACACCCCCAACACACACACACACAAATACACAGACATATACTACCAACTCACAACCCCCAACACACACACACAGACATATACTACCCCCTCACACCCCTAACACAGACACACACAGACATATACTACCCCTCGCACGCCCAACACACTCACACACATACACACACAGACATATACTACCCCCTCGCACCCCCAACACACACACACACACACACACATATAATAACCTCTCACACCCCCCAACACACACAAACACACACACACACACACACACACAGACATATACTACCCCCTCACACCCCACAACAAACACACAAACACACAAACATATACTACCCCTTCGCACCCCCCAAAACACACACACACACACACACAGACATCTACTACCCCCTCACACTCCCCAACACACACACACACACACACACACACACACACACACACACAGACATATACTACCCCCCTCACACCCAACACACACACAAACACACAGACACATACTACCCCCTCACACCCTCAACACACACACACACAAATACACAGACATATAGTACCAACTCACAACCCCCAACACACACACACAGACATATACTACCCCCTCACACCCCAAACACAGACACACACAGACATATACTACCCCCTCACACCCTCTAACACACACACGCACACAGACATATACTACCCCCTCACACCCCCAACACACACACACACAAATACACAGACATATACTACCCACTCAAATACCCAACACACACACACACAGACATATACTATCCCCTCACATCCAACACACACACAAACACACAGACACATACTGCCCCCTCACACCCCCAACACACACACACACAAATACACAGACATATACTACCAACTCACAACCCCCAACACACACACACAGACATATACTACCCCCTCACACCCCCAACACAGACACACACAGAAATATACTACCCCCTCACACCCTCCAACACACACACGCACACAGACATATGCTACACCCTCACACCCCCAACACACACAAACACACACACCCCCCAACACACACACACACACAAACACAGACATATACTACCCCCTCGCACCCCCAACACACACACACACACACACATATACTACCCTCTCACAACCCCAACACACACACACACACACACACAGACATATACTACCCCCTCACACCCCCAAAACACACATACACACACAGAGACATATAGTACCCCCTCGCACCCCCAACACACTCGCACATACACACACAATCATATACTAGCCCTTTGTACCTCCCAACACACACACACAGACACACAGAAATATACTACCCCCTCGCACCCCCAACACACACACACACATACATACAAGACATATACTACCCCTCGCACCCCCAACACACTCACACACATACACACACAGACATATACTACCCCCTCGCACCCCCAACACACACACACACACACACACACACACATATAATAACCTCTCACACCCCCCAACACACACACAAACACACACAGACACAGACATATACTACCCCCTCACACCCCACAACAAACACACAAACACACAAACATATACTACCCCTTCGCACCCCCCAAAACACATACACACACACAGACATCTACCACCCCCTCACCCTCCCCAACACACACACACAGACACACACACACACACAGACATATACTACCCCCTCAGACCCAACCCACACACAAACACACAGACACATACTACCCCTCACACCCCCAACACACACACACACAAATACACAGACATATACTACCAACTCACCACCCCCAACACACACACACAGACATATACTACCCCCTCACACCCCCAACACAGACACACACAGAAATATACTACCCCCTCACAGCCCCAACGCACACACACATACACACACACATATAATAACCTCTCACACCCCCAACACACACACACACACACACACACACACACAGACATATACTAGCCCCTCACACCCCACAACAAACACACAAACACACAAACTATACTACCCCCTCGCACCCCCAACACGCACACACACACACAATTATATACTACCCCCTCACAGCCCCCAACACACACAAACACACACACACACACACACACACACATATAATAACCTCTCATACCCCCCAAAACACACACACACACACAGACATCTACTACCCCCTCACACTCCCCAACACACACACACACACACAGACATATACTACCCCCTCGCACCCCCAACGCACACACACACATACACACACAGACATATACTACCCCCTCACACCCCCAACACAAACAAACAGACACACGCCCCAACACACACACACACACACCCACAGACATATACTATCCCCTCGCACCCCCAACACAAACACACACATATACACACAGAAATATACTACCCCCTCGCACCACCAACACACACACACACACACATATACTACCCCCAACACACCCCCCAACACACACACACGTACACACAAACAGACATATACTACCCCCTCACACACCACAACACACACACAAACACACAGACACATACTACCCCCTCACACCCCCAACACACACACACACAAATACACAGACATATACTACCAACTCACAACTCCCAACACACACACACACAGACATATACTACCCCCTCACATCCCCAACACACACACACACAAATACATAGACATATACTACCCCCTCACACCCCCCAGCACACACACAAACAGACATATACTACCCCCTCACATCCCCAACACACACACACACAGACATCTACTACCCCCTCACACTCCCCAACACACACACACACACACACACTCACACACACACACAGACATATACTACCCCCTCGCACCCCCAACACACACACACACATACATACACAGACATATACTACCCCCTCACACCCCCAACACACACAAACACACACACCCCCAACACACACACACACACAAACACAGACATATACTACCCCCTCGCACCCCCAACACACACACACACACACACATATACTACCCTCTCACAACCCCCAACACACACACACACACACACAGACATATACTACCCCCTCACACGCCCAAAACACACATACACACACAGAGACATATAGTACCCCCTCGCACCCCCAACACACTCACACACACACACACAATCATATACTACCCCTTTGTACCTCCCAACACACACACAGACACACAGAAATATACTACCCCCCTCGCACCCCCAACACACACACACACACATACATACAAGACATATACTACCCCTCGCACCCCCAACACACACACACATACACACACAGACATATACTACCCCCTCGCACCCCCAACACACACACACAAACACACACACACACACACACATATAATAACCTCTCACACCCCCAAACACACACACAAACACACACACACACACACACACACACACACACACACAGACATATACTACCCCCTCACACCCCACAACAAACACACAAACACACAAACATATACTACCCCTTCGCACCCCCCAAAACACATACACACACACAGACATCTACCATCCCCTCACCCTCCCCAACACACACACACACACACACACACACAGACATATACTACCCCCTCACACCCAACACACACACAAACACACAGACACATACTACCCCTCACACCCCCAACACACACACACACAAATACACAGACATATACTACCAACTCACAACCCCCAACACACACACACAGACATATACTACCCCCTCACACCCCTAACACAGACACACACAGACATATACTACCCCTCGCACGCCCAACACACTCACACACATACACACACAGACATATACTACCCCCTCGCACCCCCAACACACACACACACACACACACATATAATAACCTCTCACACCCCCCAACACACACAAACACACACACACACACACACACACAGACATATACTACCCCCTCACACCCCACAACAAACACACAAACACACAAACATATACTACCCCTTCGCACCCCCCAAAACACACACACACACACACAGACATCTACTACCCCCTCACACTCCCCAACACACACACACACACACACACACACACACACACACAGACATATACTACCCCCTCACACCCAACACACACACAAACACACAGACACATACTACCCCCCTCACACCCTCAACACACACACACACAAATACACAGACATATAGTACCAACTCACAACCCCCAACACACACACACAGACATATACTACCCCCTCACACCCCAAACACAGACACACACAGACATATACTACCCCCTCACACCCTCTAACACACACACGCACACAGACATATACTACCCCCTCACACCCCCAACACACACACACACAAATACACAGACATATACTACCCACTCACATACCCAACACACACACACACAGACATATACTATCCCCTCACATCCAACACACACACAAACACACAGACACATACTGCCCCCTCACACCCCCAACACACACACACACAAATACACAGACATATACTACCAACTCACAACCCCCAACACACACACACAGACATATACTACCCCCTCACACCCCCAACACAGACACACACAGAAATATACTACCCCCTCACACCCTCCAACACACACACGCACACAGACATATGCTACACCCTCACACCCACAACACACACATACACACACAGAGACATATAGTAACCCCTCGCACCCCCAACACACACACACAAACACACACACAATTATATACTACCCCTTCGCACCCCCAAAACACACACACACACACACAGACATCTACTACCCCCTCACACTCCCCAATACACACACACACACACGCACACAGACATATACTACCCCCTCGCACACCCAACACACACACACACACAATTATATACTACCCCCTCACAGCCCCAACACACACACACACACACACACACACACACATATAATAACCTCTCACACCCCCCAACACACACACAAACACACACAGACACAGACATATACTACCCCCTCACACCCCACAACAAACACACAAACACACAAACATATACTACCCCTTCGCACCCCCCAAAACACATACACACACACAGACATCTACCACCCCCTCACCCTCCCCAACACACACACACAGACACACACACACACACACAGACATATACTACCCCCTCAGACCCAACCCACACACAAACACACAGACACATACTACCCCTCACACCCCCAACACACACACACACAAATACACAGACATATACTACCAACTCACAACCCCCAACACACACACACAGACATATACTACCCCCTCACACCCCCAACACAGACACACACAGAAATATACTACCCCCTCACAGCCCCAACGCACACACACATACACACACACATATAATAACCTCTCACACCCCCAACACACACACACACACACACACACACACAGACATATACTACCCCCTCACACCCCACAACAAACACACAAACACACAAACTATACTACCCCCTCGCACCCCCAACACGCACACACACACACAATTATATACTACCCCCTCACAGCCCCCAACACACACACACACACACACACACACACACACACACATATAATAACCTCTCATACCCCCCAAAACACACACACACACACAGACATCTACTACCCCCTCACACTCCCCAACACACACACACACACAGACATATACTACCCCCTCGCACCCCCAACGCACACACACACATACACACACAGACATATACTACCCCCTCACACCCCCAACACAAACAAACAGACACACGCCCCAACACACACACACACACACCCACAGACATATACTATCCCCTCGCACCCCCAACACAAACACACACATATACACACAGAAATATACTACCCCCTCGCACCACCAACACACACACACACACATATACTACCCCCAACACACCCCCCAACACACACACACGTACACACAAACAGACATATACTACCCCCTCACACACCACAACACACACACAAACACACAGACACATACTACCCCCTCACACCCCCAACACACACACACACAAATACACAGACATATACTACCAACTCACAACTCCCAACACACACACACAGACATATACTACCCCCTCACATCCCCAACACACACACACACAAATACATAGACATATACTACCCCCTCACACCCCCCAGCACACACACAAACAGACATATACTACCCCCTCACATCCCCAACACACACACACACAGACATCTACTACCCCCTCACACTCCCCAACACACACACACACACACACACACTCACACACACACACAGACATATACTACCCCCTCGCACCCCCAACACACACACACACATACATACACAGCCATATACTACCCCCTCACACCCCCAACACACACAAACACACACACCCCCAACACACACACACACACACACAAACACAGACATATACTACCCCCTCGCACCCCCAACACACACACACACACACACATATACTACCCTCTCACAACCCCCAACACACACACACACACACACACAGACATATACTACCCCCTCACACGCCCAAAACACACATACACACACAGAGACATATAGTACCCCCCTCGCACCCCCAACACACTCACACACACACACACAATCATATACTACCCCTTTGTACCTCCCAACACACACACAGACACACAGAAATATACTACCCACTCGCACCCCCAACACACACACACACACATACATACAAGACATATACTACCCCTCGCACCCCCAACACACACACACATACACACACAGACATATACTACCCCCTCGCACCCCCAACACACACACACAAACACACACACACACACACACACATATAATAACCTCTCACACCCCCCAACACACACACAAACACACACACACACATACACACACACACACACACACACAGACATATACTACCCCCTCACACCCCACAACAAACACACAAACACACAAACATATACTACCCCTTCGCACCCCCCAAAACACATACACACACACAGACATCTACCACCCCCTCACCCTCCCCAACACACACACACACACACACACACACACACAGACATATACTACCCCATCACACCCAACACACACACAAACACACAGACACATACTACCCCTCACACCCCCAACACACACACACACAAATACACAGACATATACTACCAACTCACAACCCCCAACACACACACACAGACATATACTACCCCCTCACACCCCTAACACAGACACACACAGACATATACTACCCCTCGCACGCCCAACACACTCACACACATACACACACAGACATATACTACCCCCTCGCACCCCCAACACACACACACACACACACACATATAATAACCTCTCACACCCCCCAACACACACAAACACACACACACACACACACACACAGACATATACTACCCCCTCACACCCCACAACAAACACACAAACACACAAACATATACTACCCCTTCGCACCCCCCAAAACACACACACACACAAACACAGACATCTACTACCCCCTCACACTCCCCAACACACACACACACACACACACACACACACACACACACAGACATATACTACCCCCTCACACCCAACACACACACAAACACACAGACACATACTACCCCCTCACACCCTCAACACACACACACACAAATACACAGACATATAGTACCAACTCACAACCCCCAACACACACACACAGACATATACTACCCCCTCACACCCCAAACACAGACACACACAGACATATACTACCCCCTCACACCCTCTAACACACACACGCACACAGACATATACTACCCCCTCACACCCCCAACACACACACACACAAATACACAGACATATACTACCCACTCACATACCCAACACACACACACACAGACATATACTATCCCCTCACATCCAACACACACACAAACACACAGACACATACTGCCCCCTCACACCCCCAACACACACACACACAAATACACAGACATATACTACCAACTCACAACCCCCAACACACACACACAGACATATACTACCCCCTCACACCCCCAACACAGACACACACAGAAATATACTACCCCCTCACACCCTCCAACACACACACGCACACAGACATATGCTACACCCTCACACCCACAACACACACATACACACACAGAGACATATAGTAACCCCTCGCACCCCCAACACACACACACAAACACACACACAATTATATACTACCCCTTCGCACCCCCAAAACACACACACACACACACAGACATCTACTACCCCCTCACACTCCCCAATACACACACACACACACGCACACAGACATATACTACCCCCTCGCACCCCCAACACACACACACACATACATACACAGACATATACTACCCCCTCACACCCCCAACACACACAAACACACACACCCCCCAACACACACACACACACACACACACAGACATATACTACCCCCTCGCACCCCCAACACACACACACACACACACACATATACTACCCCCTCGCACACCCAACACACACACACACACAATTATATACTACCCCCTCACAGCCCCAACACACACACACACACACACACACACTCACACACACACACACACACACACACACACATATAATAACCTCTCACACCCCCCAAAACACACACACACACACACATATACTACCCTCTCACAACCCCCAACACACACACACACACACAGACATATACTACCCCCTCACACGCCCAAAACACACATACACACACAGAGACATATAGTACCCCCTCGAACCCACAACACACTCACACACACACACACAATCATATACTACCCCTTTGTACTTCCCAACACACACACAGACACACAGAAATATACTACCCCCTCGTACCCCCAACACACACACACACACATACATACAAGACATATACTACCACTCGCACCCCCAACACACTCACACACATACACACACAGACATATACTACCCCCTCGCACCCCCAACACACACACACACACACACACACATATAATAACCTCTCACACCCCCCAACACACACACAAACACACACACACACACACACACACATACAGACATATACTACCCCCTCACACCCCACAACAAACACACAAACACACAAACATACACACACACACATATAATAACCTCTCACACCCCCCAAAACACACACACACACACACAGACATCTACTACCCCCTCACACTCCCCAACACACACACACCCACACAGACATATACTAACCCCTCGCACCCCCAACGCACACACACACATACACACACAGACATATACTACCCCCTCACACCCCCCAACACAAACAAACAGACACTCGCCCCAACACACACACACACACACACCCACAGACATATACTATCCCCTCGCAACCCCAACACACACACACACACACATATAAACACAGAAATATACTACCCCCTCGCACCACCAACACACACACACAAACACACACATATACTACCCCCAACACACTCCCCAACACACACACACACAAACAGACATATACTACCCCCTCACACACCACAACACACACACAAACACACAGACACATACTACCCCCTCACACCCGCAACACACACACGCACAAATACACAGACATATACTACCAACTCACAACCCCCAACACACACACACACAGACATATACTACCCCCTCACACCCCCAACACACACACACACACAAATACATAGACATATACTACCCCCTCACACCCCCCAGCACACACACAAACAGACATATACTACCCCCTCACATCCCCAACACACACACACACAGACATCTACTACCCCCTCACACTCCCCAACACACACACACACACACACACACACACACACACATATACTACCCCCTCGCACCCCCAACACACACACACACATACATACACAGACATATGCTACCCCCTCACACCCCCAACACACACAAACACACAGACCCCCCAACACACACACACACACACACAGACATATACTATCCCCTCGCACCCCCAACACACACACACACACACACATATACTACCCTCTCACAACCCCCAACACACACACACACACACAGACATATACTACCTCCTCACACCTCCAAGACACACACACACACATACACACACAGACATATACTACCCCCTCGCACCCCCAACACACACACACACACACATATACTACCCCCTCACACCCCTCCAACACCCACACATACAGACATATACTACCCCCTCACACTCCCCAACACACACACACAGACATATACTACCTCCTCACATTCCCCAACACACACACACACACACACAGATTCTACCCCCTCACACTCCCCAACACACACACACTCTCATATACTACTCCCTCGCACCCCCAACATACAAACACACACACACACACACACACACAGACATATACCACCCCCTCATACACACACACACAGACATATACTATCTCTCACATTCCCCCCAACACACACACACACACACACATATACTACTCCTTCACAACCCCCAACACACATACACACACACACACACAGACATATACTACCCCGTCGCACCCCCAACACACACACACACACACAGACATATACTAGCCCCTCACACCCCCAACACAGACACACACAGACATATTCTACCCCCTCACACCCTCCAACACACACACGCACACAAACATATACTACCCCTTCGCACCCCCCAACACACGCACACAAACACACACGCACACATACAAGGACCTATACTAACCCCGAACACCCCCAACACACACACACACACACACACACACACACAGACATATACTACCCACTCGCAACCCCAACACACACACACACACAGACACACACACACAAAAATATACTACCCACTCACACCACTAACACACACACACACACACACAAACACATAATCATATACTACCCCTTCACACACCCGAACACACACACACACACAAAATCATATACTACCCCCTCGCATCCCACAACACACACACACACAAACACAAACAATCATACACTACCCCCTCGCACCCACCAATACACACACACACACAATCATATACTACCCACTCACACCCCCAACACCCACACACACACACACACACACACACAAACATATACTACCCACTCACACCCCCAACACACACACACACACACACACACACATACACACACGCACACACACACACACACACACACACACAGACACAGACATATGCTACACCCTCACAGCCCCAACACACACATACACACACAGAGACATATAGTAACCCCTCGCACCCCCAACACACACACACACACACACACACACACAATTATATACTACCCCTTCGCACCCCCAAAACACACACACACACATATCTACTACCCCCTCACAGTCCCCAACACACACACACACACACACACACACACACACACAGACATATACTACCCCCTCGCACCCCCAACACACACACATACATACACAGACATATACTACCCCCTCACACCCCCAACACACACAAACACACACACCCCCCAGCACACACACACACACGCAGACATATACTACCCCCTCGCACCCCCAACACACACACACACACACACACACACACACATATACTACCCTCTCACAACCCCCAACACACACACACACACACACACACACACAGACATATACTACCCCCTCGCACCCCCAACACACACACACACACATACATACACAGACATATACTACCCCCCCCACACCCCCAACACACACACAAACATACACACCCCCCAACACACACACACACACACACACACACAGACATATACTACCCCCTCGCACCCCCAACACACACACACACACACACACACACACACACACACACACATATACTACCCTCTCACAACCCCCAACACACACACACACACACACACACACACACACAGACATATACTACCTCCTCGCACCTCCAACACACACACACAGACATATACTACCCCCTCACACCCCCAACACACACAAACACACACACCCCACAACACACACACACACACGCAGACATATACTACCCCCTCACACCCCCAACACACACAAACACACACACCCCACAACACACACACACACACGCAGACATATACTACCCCCTCGCACCCCCAACACACACACACACACACACACACACATATACTACCCTCTCACAACCCCCAACACACACACACACACACACAGACATATACTACCCCCTCGCACCCCCAACACACACACACATACATACACAGACATATACAACCCCCTCACACACCCAACACACACAAACACACACACCCCCCAACACACACACACACACACACACACACAGACATATACTACCCCCTCGCACCCCCAACACACACACACACACACATATACTACTCTCTCACAACCCCCAACACACACACACACACACACACAGAATATACTACCTCCTCGCACCTCCAACACACACACACACATACACACACAGACATATACTACCCCCTCGCACCCCCAACACACACACACACACACACACACACACACACATATACTACCCCCTCACACCCCTCCAACACCAACACATACAGACATATACTACCCCCTCACACTCCCCAACACACACACACAGACATATACTACCTCCTCACATTCCCCAACACACACACACACACATACACACACAGATACTACCCCCTCACATTCCCCAACACACACACACACTCATATACTACTCCCTCGCACCCCCAACACACAAACACACACATACACACACACACACACAGAGACATATACCACCCCCTCATACACACACACACAGACATATACTATCTCTCACATTCCCCCCAACACACACACACACACACACACACACACAGACATATACTACCCACTCGCACCCCCAACACACACACACACATACACACACAGACATATACTACCCCCTCGCACACACAACACACACACACACACACACATATACTACCCTCTCACAACCCCCAACACACAAACTCACACACACACACACATATACTACCCCCTCACAATCCCAACACACACACACACACACACATATACTACCCCCACGCACCCATCCAACACACACACATACAGACATATACTACCTCCTCACAATCCCAACACACACACACACACATATACTACCCCCTGACACTCCCCAACACACACACACACTCATATACTACTCCCTCGCACCCCCTACACACACACACACACACACACACACACTAAGACATATACCACCCCTTCATAAACACACACACACAGAAATATGCTATCTCTCACATTCCCCCCAACACACACACACACACACACACATATACTACTCCTTCACAACCCCCAACACACATACACACACACACAAAATCATATAATACCCCTTCACACACCCGAACACACACACACACACACATATACTACCCCCCCGCACCCCCAACACACACGCACACATAAACACACAGACATATACTACCCCCTCGCACCCACAACACAAACACACACACACACACACACATATAGTACCCTCTCACACCCCCCAACACACACACACACACACACACACAAATATACTACCCTCTCACACTCCCCAACACACATACCCAGACACACACATACACACACAGACATATACTACCCTCTCATACCCCTCCAACACACACACATACAGACATATACACCCCCCTCACACTCCTCAACACACACACACAGACATATACCACCCAACACACTCCACAACATATACACACACACACACAGATACTACCCCCTCACATTCCCCAACACACACACACACACTCATATACTACCCCCTCACACCCTCCAACACACACACGCACACAGACATATACTACCCCCTCACACCCCCAAAACACACATACACACACAGAGACATATAGTACACCCTCGCACCCCCAACACACTCACACACACACACACAATCATATACTACCCCTTTGTACCTCCCAACACACACACAGACACACACACACAGACATATACTACCCCCTCGCACCCCCAACACACACACACACACATACATACAAGACATATACTACCCCTCGCACCCCCAACACACTCACACACATACACACACAGACATATACTACCCCCTCACACCCCCAACACACACACAAACACACACACACACACACACACACACACACACACACACAGACATATACTACCCCCTCACACCCCACAACAAACACACAAACACACAAACATATACTACCCCTTCGCACCCCCCAAAACACATACACACACACAGACATCTACCACCCCCTCACACTCCCCAACACACACACACACACACACACACACACACAGACATATACTACCCCCTCACACCCAACACACACACAAACACACAGACACATACTGCCCCCTCACACCCCCAACACACACACACACAAATACACAGACATATACTACCAACTCACAACCCCCAGCACACACACACAGACATATACTACCCCCTCACACCCCCAACACAGACACACACAGAAATATACTACCCCTTCACACCCTCCAACACACACACGCACACAGACATATGCTATACCCTCACACCCGCAACACACACATACACACACAGAGACATATAGTAACCCCTCGCACCCCCAACACACACACACAAACACACACACAATTATATACTACCCCTTCGCACCCCCAAAACACACACACACACACACACAGACATCTACTACCCCCTCACACTCCCCAATACACACACACACACACACACACACGCACAGACATATACTACCCCCTCGCACCCCCAACACACACACACACATACATACACAGACATATACTACCCCCTCACACCCCCAACACACACAAACACACACACCCCCCAACACACACACACACACACACACACACAGACATATACTACCCCCTCGCACCCCCAACACACACACACACACACACACACACACATATACTATCCTCTCACAACCCCCAACACACACACACACACAAACACACACACACACAGACATATACTACCCCCGCGCACCCCCAACACACACACACACACACACACACAAACATATACTACCCCCTCACAGCCCCAACGCACACACACACACACACATATAATAACCTCTCACACCCCCCAACACACACACAAACACACACACACACACAGACATATACTACCCCCTCACACCCCACAACAAACACACAAACACACAAACATATACTACCCCCTCGCACCCCCAACACGCACACACACACACAATTATATACTACCCCCTCACAGCCCCCAACACACACACACACACACACACACACACACACATATAATAACCTCTCATACACCCCAAAACACACACACACACACACAGACATCTACTACCCCCTCACACTCCCCAACACACACACACACACACAGACATATACTACCCCCTCGCACCCCCAACGCACACACACACATACACACACAGACATATACTACCCCCTCACACCCCCCAACACAAACAAACAGACACACGCCCCAACACACACACACACACACACACCCACAGACATATACTATCCCCTCGCACCCCCAACACACACACACACACATATACACACAGAAATATACTACCCCCTCGCACCACCAACACACACACACACACACACACACATATACTACCCCCAACACACACACACACACACACAAACAGACATATACTACCCCCTCACACACCACAACACACACACAAACTCACAGACACATACTACCCCCTCACACCCCCAACACACACACACACAAATACACAGACATATACTACCAACTCACAACCCCCAACACACACACACACAGACATATACTACCCCCTCACACCCCCAACACACACACACACAAATACATAGACATATACTACCCCCTCACACCCCCCAGCACACACACAAGAAGACATATACTACCCCCTCACATCCCCAACACACACACACACACACACACACACACACAGACATATACTACCCCCTCGCACCCCCAACACACACACACACACATACATACACAGACATATGCTACCCCCTCACACCCCCAACACACACAAACACACACACCCCCCAACACACACACACACACAAACACAGACATATACTACCCCCTCGCACCCCCAACACACACACACACACACACATATACTACCCTCTCACAACCCCAACACACACACACACACACACACACAGACATATACTACCCCCTCACACCCCCAAAACACACATACACACACAGAGACATATAGTACCCCCTCGCACCCCCAACACACTCACACATACACACACAATCATATACTAGCCCTTTGTACCTCCCAACACACACACACAGACACACAGAAATATACTACCCCCTCGCACCCCCAACACACACACACACACACATACATACAAGACATATACTACCCCTCGCACCCCCAACACACTCACACACATACACACACAGACATATACTACCCCCTAGCACCCCCAACACACACACACACACACACACACACACATATAATAACCTCTCACACCCCCCAACACACACACAAACACACACAGACACAGACATATACTACCCCCTCACACCCCACAACAAACACACAAACACACAAACATATACTACCCCTTCGCACCCCACAAAACACATACACACACACAGACATCTACCACCCCCTCACCCTCCCCAACACACACACAGATACACACACACACACACAGACATATACTACCCCCTCAGACCCAACCCACACACAAACACACAGACACATACTACCCCTCACACCCCCAACACACACACACACAAATACACAGACATATACTACCAACTCACAACCCCCAACACACACACACAGACATATACTACCCCCTCACACCCCCAACACAGACACACACAGAAATATACTACCCCCTCACAGCCCCAACGCACACACACATACACACACACATATAATAACCTCTCACACCCCCAACACACACACACACACACACACACACACAGACATATACTACCCCCGCACACCCCACAACAAACACACAAACACACAAACTATACTACCCCCTCGCACCCCCAACACGCACACACACACACAATTATATACTACCCCCTCACAGCCCCCAACACACACACACACACACACACACACACACACACATATAATAACCTCTCATACCCCCCAAAACACACACACACACACAGACATCTACTACCCCCTCACACTCCCCAACACACACACACACACAGACATATACTACCCCCTCGCACCCCCAACGCACACACACACATACACACACAGACATATACTACCCCCTCACACCCCCAACACAAACAAACAGACACACGCCCCAACACACACACACACACACCCACAGACATATACTATCCCCTCGCACCCCCAACACACACACACACACACATATACACACAGAAATATACTACCCCCTCGCACCACCAACACACACACACACACACATATACTACCCCCAACACACCCCCCAACACACACACACGCACACACAAACAGACATATACTACCCCCTCACACACCACAACACACACACAAACACACAGACACATACTACCCCCTCACACCCCCAACACACACACACACAAATACACAGACATATACTACCAACTCACAACTCCCAACACACACACACACAGACATATACTACCCCCTCACATCCCCAACACACACACACACAAATACATAGACATATACAACCCCCTCACACCCCCCAGCACACACACAAACAGACATATACTACCCCCTCACATCCCCAACACACACACACACAGACATCTACTACCCCCTCACACTCCCCAACACACACACACACACACACACACACACACACAGACATATACTACCCCCTCGCACCCCCAACACACACACACACATACATACACAGACATATACTACCCCCTCACACCCCCAACACACACAAACACACACACCCCCAACACACACACACACAAACACAGACATATACTACCCCCTCGCACCCCCAACACACACACACACACACACATATACTACCCTCTCACAACCCCCAACACACACACACACACACACACAGACATATACTACCCCCTCACACGCCCAAAACACACATACACACACAGAGACATATAGAACCCCCTCGCACCCCCAACACACTCACACACACACACACAATCATATACTACCCCTTTGTACCTCCCAACACACACACAGACACACAGAAATATACTACCCCCCCGCACCCCCAACACACACACACACACACATACATACAAGACATATACTACCCCTCGCACCCCCAACACACACACACATACACACACAGACATATACTACCCCCTCGCACCCCCAACACACACACACAAACACACACACACACACACACACATATAATAACCTCTCACACCCCCCAACACACACACAAACACACACACACACACACACACACACACACACACACACACACACACAGACATATACTACCCCCTCACACCCCACAACAAACACACAAACACACAAACATATACTACCCCTTCGCACCCCCCAAAACACATACACACACACAGACATCTACCACCCCCTCACCCTCCCCAACACACACACACACACACACACACACACACACACAGACATATACTACCCCCTCACACCCAACACACACACAAACACACAGACACATACTACCCCTCACACCCCCAACACACACACACACAAATACACAGACATATACTACCAACTCACAACCCCCAACAAACACACACAGACATATACTACCCCCTCACACCCCTAACACAGACACACACAGACATATACTACCCCTCGCACGCCCAACACACTCACACACATACACACACAGACATATACTACCCCCTCGCACCCCCAACACACACACACACACACACACATATAATAACCTCTCACACCCCCCAACACACACAAACACACACACACACACACACACACAGACATATACTACCCCCTCACACCCCACAACAAACACACAAACACACAAACATATACTACCCCTTCGCACCCCCCAAAACACACACACACACACACAGACATCTACTACCCCCTCACACTCCCCAACACACACACACACACACACACACACACACACACACACACAGACATATACTACCCCCTCACACCCAACACACACACAAACACACAGACACATACTACCCCCTCACACCCTCAACACACACACACACAAATACACAGACATATAGTACCAACTCACAACCCCCAACACACACACACAGACATATACTACCCCCTCACACCCCAAACACAGACACACACAGACATATACTACCCCCTCACACCCTCTAACACACACACGCACACAGACATATACTACTCCCTCACACCCCCAACACACACACACACAAATACACAGACATATACTACCCACTCACATACCCAACACACACACACACAGACATATACTATCCCCTCACATCCAACACACACACAAACACACAGACACATACTGCCCCCTCACACCCCCAACACACACACACACAAATACACAGACATATACTACCAACTCACAACCCCCAACACACACACACAGACATATACTACCCCCTCACACCCCCAACACAGACACACACAGAAATATACTACCCCCTCACACCCTCCAACACACACACGCACACAGACATATGCTACACCCTCACACCCACAACACACACATACACACACAGAGACATATAGTAACCCCTCGCACCCCCAACACACACACAAAAACACACACACAATTATATACTACCCCTTCGCACCCCCAAAACACACACACACACACAGACATCTACTACCCCCTCACACTCCCCAATACACACACACGCACACACACACACAGACATATACTACCCCCTCCCACCCCCAACACACACACACACATACATACACAGACATATACTACCCCCTCACACCCCCAACACACACAAACACACACACCCCCCAACACACACACACACACACACACAGACATATACTACCCCCTCGCACCCCCAACACACACACACACACACACACATATACTACCCCCTCGCACACCCAACACACACACACACACAATTATATACTACCCCCTCACAGCCCCAACACACACACACACACACACACACACACACTCACACACACACACACATATAATAACCTCTCACACACCCCAAAACACACACACACACACACATATACTACCCTCTCACAACCCCCAACACACACACACACACACACAGACATATACTACCCCCTCACACGCCCAAAACACACATACACACACAGAGACATATAGTACCCCCTCGAACCCACAACACACTCACACACACACACACAATCATATACTACCCCTTTGTACTTCCCAACACACACACAGACACACAGAAATATACTACCCCCTCGTACCCCCAACACACACACACACACATACATACAAGACATATACTACCCCTCGCACCCCCAACACACTCACACACATACACACACAGACATATACTACCCCCTCGCACCCCCAACACACACACACACATATAATAACCTCTCACACCCCCCAACACACACACAAACACACACACACACACACACACACATACAGACATA
>NC_054487.1:17110628-17115628 GCF_017639515.1 Carcharodon carcharias
GACATATACTACCCCCTCACACCCCCAACACACACACACACACACACACACACACACACACACACACACACAATCATATACTACCCCTTCGCACCCCCCAACACACACAAACACACACACAAACACATACAGGGACATATACTAACCCCTAAAACCCCCAACACACACACACACACACACACAGACATATACTACCCACTCACACCACCAACACACACACACACACACACATACTAACCCCTCGTAACCTGAACAAACACACACAAAAATATACTACCCCCTCACACCCCCAACACACACACGCACACACACAAACACAAACACATAATCATATACTACCCCTTCACACACCCGAACACACACACACACACAATCATATACTACCCCCTCGCACCCCACAACACACACACACACACAAACACACACAATCATACACTACCCCCTCGCACCTGCCAATACACACACACACACACAATCATATACTACCCACTCACACCCCCAACACCCACACACACACACACACATATACTACCCTCTCACAACCCCCAACACACACACACACACACACAGACATATACTACCTCCTCGCACCTCCAACACACACACACAGACATATACTACCCCCTCACACCCCCAACACACAAAAACACACACACCCCACAACACACACACACACACGCAGACATATACTACCCCCTCACACCCCCAACACACACAAACACACACACCCCACAACACACACACACACACGCAGACATATACTACCCCCTCGCACCCCCAACACACACACACACACACACACATATACTACCCTCTCACAACCCCCAACACACACACACACACACACAGACATATACTACCCCCTCGCACCCCCAACACACACACACATACATACACAGACATATACAACCCCCTCACACACCCAACACACACAAACACACACACCCCCCAACACACACACACACACACACACAGACATATACTACCCCCTCGCACCCCCAACACACACACACACACACATATACTACTCTCTCACAACGCCCAACACACACACACACACACACACACAGAATATACTACCTCCTCGCACCTCCAACACACACACACACATACACACACAGACATATACTACCCCCTCGCACCCCCAACACACACACACACACACACACACACACACATATACTACCCCCTCACACCCCTCCAACACCAACACATACAGACATATACTACCCCCTCACACTCCCCAACACACACACACAGACATATACTACCTCCTCACATTCCCCAACACACACACACACACATACACACACAGATACTACCCCCTCACATTCCCCAACACACACACACACTCATATACTACTCCCTCGCACCCCCAACACACAAACACACACATACACACACACACACACAGAGACATATACCACCCCCTCATACACACACACACAGACATATACTATCTCTCACATTCCCCCCAACACACACACACACACACACACACACATACACACACATACTACTCCTTCACAACCCCCAACACACATACACACACACACACACACACACACACACACAGAGACATATACCACCCCCTCATACTCACACACACAGACATATCCTATCTCTCACATTCCCCCCAACACACACACACACACAAACACAGACATATACTACCCCGTCGCACTCCCAACACACACACACACACACACAGACATATACTACCCCCTCACACCCCCAACACAGACAGACACAGACATATACTACCCCCTCACACCCTCCAACACACACACGCGGACAAACATATACTACCTCTTCGCACCCCCCAACGCACAAACACACACACATACACATACAAGGACATGTACTAAACCCTAACACCCCCAACACACACACACACACACAAACACAGACATATACTACCCACTCACACCACCAACACACACACACACACAGATACTAACCCCTCGTAACCTGAACAAACAGACACAAAAATATACTACCCCCTCACACCCCCAACACACACACGCACACACACACACACACACACAAACACATAATCATATACTACCCCTTCACACACCCGAACACACACACACACACACACACACACAATCATATACTACCCCCTCGCACCCCACAACACACACACACAAACACACACAATCATACACTACCCCCTCGCACCCGCCAATACACACACACACACACACACAATCATATACTACCCACTCACACCCCCAACACCCACACACACACACACACACACACAAACATATACTACCCACTCACACCCCCAACACACACACACACACACATACACACACACACACACACACACACACTCACACACACACAGACATATACTACCCCCTCACACCCCCCAACACACACACACACACAATCATATACTACCCACTCACACACACAGACATATACTACCCCCTCACACCCCCCAACACACACACACAAACACACAAATACACGGACAAATAAAAAACCCCTTCACACCCGCCAACACACACACACACACACACACACACACAGACATATACTACCCCCTCACACCCCCAACATGCACACAAACACACAGACATATAATACACTCTCACACCCCCAACACACACACACACACAATCATATACTACCCCATCTCACCCCCCAACACACACACACACACAAACACACAAACACACACACACACACACACACACACACACACACACACACACACAGACATATACTACCCCCTCAAACCCCCAACACACACACACACAAATACACAGACATATACTACCACCTCACACCCCCATACACACAAACACAGACATATAATACCCCCTCACACCCCCAACACAGACACACACAGAAATATATTACCCCCTCACACCCTCCAACACACACACGCACACAGACATATACTACCCCCTCACACCCCCAACACACACACACACACACACACACACACACACACACACACACACACAATCATATACTACCCCTTCGCACCCCCCAACACACACAAACACACACACAAACACATACAGGGACATATACTAACCCCTAAAACCCCCAACACACACACACACACACACACAGACATATACTACCCACTCACACCACCAACACACACACACACACACACATACTAACCCCTCGTAACCTGAACAAACACACACAAAAATATACTACCCCCTCACACCCCCAACACACACACGCACACACACAAACACAAACACATAATCATATACTACCCCTTCACACACCCGAACACACACACACACACAATCATATACTACCCCCTCGCACCCCACAACACACACACACACACAAACACACACAATCATACACTACCCCCTCGCACCTGCCAATACACACACACACACACAATCATATACTACCCACTCACACCCCCAACACCCACACACACACACACACACACACACAAACATATACTACCCACTCACACCCCCAACACACACACACACACACACACACACGTACACACACACACACACACACAGACATATATTACCCCCTCACACCTCCCAACACACACACACACACACACACAATCATATACTACCCACTCACACACACAGAAATATATTACCCCCTCACACCCTCCAATACACACACGCACACAGAAATATACTACACCCTCACACCCCCAACACACACATACACACTCAGAAACATATAGTACCCCCTCGCACACCCAACACACACACACACACAATTATATACTACCCCTTCGCGCCCCCCAAAACACACACCCACACACAAAGACATATACTACCCCCTCGCACCCCTAACGCACACACACACATACACAAACACACAGACATATACTACCCCCTTACACCCCCAACACACACAAACACCCACACGCTCCAACACACACACACACACACACACACAGACATATACTACCCCCTCACACCCCCAACACAGACACACACAGACATATACTACCCCCTCACACCCTCCAACACACACACGCACACAGAAATATACTACACCCTCACACCCCCAACACACACACACACACACAAAATCATACACTACCCTATCACACCCCCAACACACACACACACACACACATACACACACACACACACACACACACAGACATATACTACCCCCTCACACCCCCCAACACACACACACACACACACACACACACACACACAATCATATACTACCCACTCACAAGCACTGACATGTAATACCCCCTCATTACCCCCAACACACACACACACACACACACATACACGGACATATAACACCCCTTCACACCCGCCAACACACACACACACACACACATATACTACCCCCTCACACCCCAACATGCACACAAACACACAGACATGTAATACACTCTCACACCCCCAACACACACATACTCACACAATCATATGCTACCCCATCTCACCCCCCAACACACACACACACACAAACACAAAAATACACACACACACACACACACACACACACACACACACACACACAGACATATACTACACCCTCACACCCCCAACACTCACACACACAAATACACAGACATATACTACCCCCTCACACCTCCCTACACACAAACACAGACATATAATACCCCCTCACACCCCGAACACAGACACACACAGACATATATTACCCCCTCACACCCTCCAACACACACACGCACACAGACATATACTACCCCCTCGCACCCCCAACACACACACACACACACACACATACACACAATCATATACTACCCCTTCGCACCCAACAACACACACACACACACACACACACACACACAGACATATACTACCCCCTCGCACCCCCAACACACACACACACACACACATACACACAGAGACATATACTACCCCCAACACAACCCCCAACACACACACACACACACACACACACACACACACACACACACACACACACACACACGGACATATACTACCCCCTCACACCCTGCAACACACACACAAACACACAGACAT
>NC_054487.1:17120628-17123128 GCF_017639515.1 Carcharodon carcharias
CACACACACACACACACACACACACACACACACACACAAAATCATATAATACCCCTTCACACACCCGAACACACACACACACACACACAAACACACACAATCATATACTACCCCATCACACCCCCCAACACACACACACACAAACACACACACAGACATATACTACCCCCTCACACCCCCAACAAACCCCCAACACACACACACACACACACACACACACACACACACATACACGGACGTATAACACCCCTTCACAGCCCCCAACACACACACACACACACACACACACACACGGACATATACTACCCCCTCACACACCAAACACGCGCACAAACACACAGACATATACTACACTCTCACACCCCCAACACACACAAACACACAAAATCATATACTACCCCATCACACCCCCCAACACACACACACACACACTCACACAATCATATACTACCCCCTCGCACCCCCCAACACACAAACACAATCATATACTACCCACTCACACCCCCAACACACACACACACACACAAACAAACATATACTACCCACTCACACCCCCAACACACACACACACACAAACACAAACAATCATATACCACCCACTCACACCCCCAACACCCACACACACATACACACAATCATATACTACCCACTCACACCCCCAACACACACACACATATACACACACACACACACACAGACATATACTACAACGTCACACTCCCCAACACACAAACACACACACACACACACAGACATATACTACACCCTCACACCCCCCAACACGCACACAAACACACAGACATATACTACACTCTCACACCCCCAACACACACACACACAAAATCATATACTAAACCCTCACACCCTCCAACACACACACACACAAAATCATATACTACCCCCTCACACCCCCCAACACACACACACACACACACACACAGACATATACTACCACCTCACACCCCACAGCGCATACACAAACACACAGACATATACTACCCCCTCACACCCCCAACACACACACACACAAATACACAGACTTATACTACCCCCTCACACACCCCAGCACACACACACACACACACACAGACATATACTACCCCCTCACACCCCCAACACAGACACACACAGACATATACTACCCCCTCACACCATCCAACACACACACGCACACAGAAATATACTACACCCTCACACCCCCAACACACACATACACACTCAGAGACATATAGTACCCCCTCGCACACCCAACACACACACACACACAATTATATACTACCCCTTCGCGCCCCCCAAAACACACACACACACACACAGACATCTACTACTCCCTCACACTCCCCAACACACACACACACACACACACAAAGACATATACTACCCCCTCGCACACCTAACGCACACCCACACATACACAAACACACAGACATATACTACCCCCTCACACCCCCAACACACACAAACACACACACGCTCCAACACACACACACACACACACACACACACACAGACATATACTACCCCCTCACATCCCCAACACAGACACACACAGACATATACTACCCCCTCACACCCTCCAACACACACACGCACACAGAAATATACTACACCCTCACACCCCCAACACACACATACAAACTCAGAGACATATAGTACCCCCTCGCACACCCAACACACACACACACAAACACAATTATATACTACCCCTTCGCGCCCCCCAAAACACACACACACACACACAGACATCTACTACCCCCTCACACTCACCAACACACACACACACACAAACACACACAAAGACATATACTATCCCCTCGCACCCCCAACACACACACACACATACACACACAGAAATATACTACCCCCTCGCACCCCCAACACACACACACACACACACATATACTACCCCCAACACACCCCCCAACACACACACACACATACACACACAGAAATATACTACCCCCTCGCACCCCCAACACACACACACACATAGACTACCCCCAACACACCCCCAACACACACACACACACATACACACACAGAAATATACTACCCCCTCGCACCCCCAACACACACACACGCACACACATACACTAGCCCAACACATACCTCAACACACACACACACACACACACACACACACACACACAAACAGACATATACTACCCCCTCACACCCCACAACACACACACAAACACACAGACATATACTACACCCTCACACCCCCAACACACACACACACAAATACACAGACATATACTACCACCTCACAACCCGCAACACACACACACAGACATATACTACCCCCTCACATCCCCAACACAGACACACACAGACATATACTTCCCCCTCACACCCTCCAACACACACACGCACACAGACATATACTACCCCCTCACACCCCCAACACACACACACACAAACATATACTACCCCCTCACACCCCCAACACAGACACACACAGACATATACTATCCCCTCACAATCCCAACACACACAC
>NC_054487.1:17125628-17130628 GCF_017639515.1 Carcharodon carcharias
CACACACACACACACACACACACACACACACGGACATATACTACCCTCTCACACACCAAACACGCACACAAACACACAGACATATACTACACTCTCACACCCCCAACATACACAAACACACAAAATCATATACTACCCCATCACACCCCCAACACACACACACACACACACACACACACACTAACACACACACACAGACATATACTACCCCCTCACACCCCCCAACACACACACACACACACACACAATCATATACTACCCCCTCGCACCCCCCAACACACACACACACAATCATATACTACCCACTCACACCCCCAACACACACACACACACACACACACAAACAAACATATACTACCCACTCACACCCCCAACACACACACACACACACACACACACACAAACAAACAATCATATACCACCCACTCACACCCCCAACACACACACACACATACACACAATCATATACTACCCACTCACACCCCCAACACACACACACATATACACACACTCACACACACACAGACATATACTACAACGTCACACCCCCCAACACACAAACACACACACACGCACACACACAGACATATACTACACCCTCACACCCCCCAACACGCACACAAACACACAGACATATACTACACTCTCACACCCCCAACACACGCACACACAAAATCATATACTAAACCCTCACACCCCCCAACATACACACACACACACAGACATATACTACCACCTCACACCCCACAATGCATACACAAACACAAAGACATATACTACCCCCTCACACCCCCAACACACACACACACAAATACACAGATATATACTACACCCTCACACACCCCAGCACACACACACACACAGACATATACTACCCCCTCACACCCCCAACACGGACACACACTGACATATACTACCCCCTCACACCCTCCAACACACACACGCACACAGACATATACTACACTCACACCCTCACACACACTACCTCACACCCCCAACACACACATACACAGACAGAGACATATAGTACCCCCTCGCACCCCCAACACGCACACACACACAATTATATACTACCCCTTCGCACCCCCCAAAACATACACACACACACACACAGACATCTACTACCCCGTCGCACCCCCAACAAACACACACACACACAAACAAAATCATATAATACCCCTTCACACACCCGAGCACACACACACACACACAGACATATACTACCCCCTCGCACCCACCAACACACACACACACAAACACACACACAGACATATACTACCCCCTCAAACCCCCCAACACACACACACACACACACACACACAGACACACACACACACACAGATATATAACACCCCTTCACACACCCCAACACACACACACACACACACACACTCACACACGGACATATACTAACCCCTCACACACCCAACACGAACACAAACACACAGACATATACTACACTCTCACACCCCCAACACACACACACACACACACAAAATCATATACTACCCCATCACACCCCCCAACACACACACACACACACACACAAACACACACACACAGACATATACTAACCCCTCACACCCCTCAACATACACACACACACACACATAGACATATACTAACCCCTCACACCCCTCAACATACACACACACACACACAAATACACAAACACACACAGACATATACAACCCCCTCATACCACCCAACACACACACACACACACACACAAACACACACACACAGACATATACTACCCCCTCATACCCCCAACACACACACACACACAAACACACACAATCATTTACTACCCCCTCGCACCCCCCAACAGACACACACAATCATATACTACCCACTCACACCCCCAACACACACACACACACACAAACACACACACAAACAATCATATACTACCCACTCACACACCCAACACACACACACACATACACACAATCATATACTACCCACTCACACCACCCAACACACACACACACACAGACATATACTACCACCTCACACCCCACAATGCATACACAAACACACAGACATATACTACCCCCTCACACCCCCAACACACACACACACACATACACAGACATATAACACACCTTCACACCCCCCAACACACACACACACACACACACACACACACACACACACACATACACACACACACTCACACACGGACATATACTACCCCCCACACACCCAACACGCACACAAACACACAGACATATACTACACTCTCACACCCCCAACACACACACACACACAAAATCATATACTACCCCATCACACCCCCCAACACACACACACACACACACACACACACACAGACATATGCTAACCCCTCACACCCCTCAACATACACACACACACACACACACACACACAATCATATACTACCCCCTCGCACCCCCCAACACACACACACAATCATATACTACCCACTCACACCCCCAACACACACACACACACACACACACACACAAAAAACAAAAACAAACATATACTATCCACTCACACCCCCAACACACACACACACAATACGCACACAAACAATCATATACTACCCACTCACACCCCCAACACACACACACACACACACATACACACAATCATATACTACCCACTCACACCCCCAACACACACACACACAAAATCATATACTACCCCCTCACACCCCCCAACACACACACACACACACACACACACATATACTACCACCTCACACCCCACAGTGCATACACAAACACACAGACATATACTACCCCCTCACACCCCCAACACACACACACACAAATACACAGACTTATACTACCCCCTCACACACCCCAGCACACACACACACACACACAGACATATACTAACCCCTCACACCCCCAACACAGACACACACAGACATATACTACCCCCTCACACCCTCCAACACACACATACACACTCAGAGACATATAGTACCCCCTCGCACACCCAACACACACACACACACACACACACAATTATATACTACCCCTTCACGCCCCCCAAAACACACACACACACACAGACATCTACTACCCCCTCACACTCCCCAACTCACACACACACACACACACACACAAAGACATATACTACCCCCTTGCACCCCCAACGCACACACACACATACACACACAGACATATACTACCCCCTCACACCCCCCAACACACGCAAACACACACACGCCCCAACACACACACACACACACACACAGACATATACTACCCCCTCACACCCCCAACACAGACACACACAGACATATACTACCCCCTCACACCCTCCAATACACACACGCACACATAAATATACTACACCCTCACACCCCCAACACACACACACACACGCACACAATTATATACTACCCCTTCGCACCCCCAAAAAACACACACACACACACAGACATCTACTACCCCCTCACACTCCCCAACACACACACACACACACACACAGAGACATATACTACCCCCTCGCACCCCCAACAAACACACACATACATACACAGACATATACTACCCCCTCACACCCCCAACACACACAAACACACACACCCCCCAACACACACACACACAGACACATACTACCCTCTCACAACCCCCAACACACACACACACACACACACACACACACACACACATATACTACCCCCTCACACCCCTCCAACAACCACACATACAGACATATACTACCCCCCCACACTCCCCAACACACACACAGATACTACCCCCTCACACTCCCCAACACACACACACACTCATATACTACTCCCTCGCACCCCCAACACACACACACACACACAGAGACTTATACCACCCCCTCATACACACACACACAGACATATACTATCTCTCACATTCCCTCCAACACACACACGCACACAAATACACAGACATATACTACCACCTCACAACCCGCAACACACACACACAGACATATACTACCCCCTCACACCCCCAACACAGACACACACAGACATATACTACCCCCTCACACCCTCCAACACACACATGCACACAGACATATACTACCCCCTCACACCCCCAACACACACACACACAAACATATACTACCCCCTCACACCCCCAACACAGACACACACAGACATATACTATCCCCTCACACCCTCCAACACACACACGCACACAGACATATGCTACACCCTCACACCCACAACACACACATACACATACAGAGTCATACAGTACCCCCTCGCACGCCCAACACACACACACACACGCACACAATTATATACTACCCCTTCGCACCCCCAAAAAACACACACACACAGACATCTACTACCCCCTCACACTCCCCAACACACACACACACACACACACACACACACACACACAGAGACATATACTACCCCCTCGCACCCCCAACACACACACACACATACATACACAGACATATACTACCCCCTCACACCCCCAACACACACAAACACACACACCCCCCAACACACACACACACACACACAGACATATACTACCCTCTCACAACCCCCAACACACACACACACACACACACACACACATATACTACCTCCTCGCACCTCCAACACACACACACACATACACACACAGACATATACTACCCCCTCGCACCCCCAACACACACACACACACACACACACACACACATATACTACCCCCTCACACCCCTCCAACACCCACACATACAGACATATACTACCCCACCACACTCCCCAACACACACACAGATACTACCCCCTCACACTCCCCAACACACACACACACTCATATACTACTCCCTCGCACCCCCAACACACACACACACACACACACACAGAGACTTATACCACCCCCTCATACACACACACACAGACATATACTATCTCTCACATTCCCCCCAACACACACACACCCACACACACACACATATACTACTCCTTCACAACCCCCAACACACATACACACACACACAGACATATACTACCCCGTCGCACCCCCAACACACAC